>NC_056522.1:353688800-353809109 GCF_019175285.1 Sceloporus undulatus | reverse complement strand
AATAATAATAATAATAATAATAATAATAATAATAATAATAATAATAATAATATGGTTCAGGACCAGATTATTTGAAATACTGCATTTTCCCTTATAAATCACCCTGGGTTTTGAGATCTGCTGGGGTTCTCTCTGTCCTAGAACTCTCACAGGTACATCTGGGTGAGACATTGGAAGAGAGCCTTCTCAGTTACTGTTCCCAGGTTCTGGAACTCATGTCCCAGAGATGTTAAACTAGCACCCCCACCCCCACTTTTTTTTGTAAACAAGTAAAGATTTTTTTTTGTTTTGTTTAGACTGGTAATTGATTGTATAAGGTCCGTCCCACCAGAATAATGTGCTGGATCTTGCTCATTGTTGTGGTGGTGTCTGTGTGCATTTTAATGATACATGTTTTAATATGTTTAAATTTTTTATTGTTTAATCACATTTTAACTTTTATGTTTCTGGATTTTTAACAATAAGTTTTTTTAAGTGTTGTAAGCCAATAATAATAATAATATAGTTTATTTATACCTCCTGCCTCTCCCACGGATCGAGGTGGGATTACAACCTTAAAAGACACTTAGTACAATTTACAATCAATACAACAATAAAATACTAACACTGAATTTACCAAGAATTCCTATTAGTTCTCTAAAAATTACAATTTGTCCATTAGCCAACAATCAGAGTCAAGGAAGAGCAGTCGTCATAACCTTTTTATATGGAATTCAGTGGATAAGCCCACCGGAAGAGATCCATTTTGAGTGCCTTCTTAAAGTCCTCTAGGGTAGTAATGAGACGGATCTCTTCCAGTAGGTCATTCCATAATGACCGTGGCAGTGAATGCCTTATGTGAAGTTGTCATTAGCCTGGTATTATAATATTCTAGCAAGAACTTCCCAGATGTTCTAAGAGTGCGGGGTGGATTATGTAGGGAGACGCTCTTTGAGTTCCAAACAAGGAAAAAATCAGAATAGAAATAAATATAATCATAATTGGCATTACTTTAAAATTTCTTTATTCTTATAGAGAGGCAGTAAAAGAAACGAGGAGATCCTTCTCGTCTGCTTGCATTGCATCTGCAAAGTCTCATCCGGCAGAACTGTTTAGGGTGGTGAGAGAAATGACAGTGATGCCATCTACCCAGAACCCTCTACTTAACCCGACAACAGTCTGCTGTGATGCATTTAACAACTACTTTGCAGGTAAAATCTCTCAGATAAGAGCCCACCTGGACGCCAATGTTGGGGCAAAATCAACTGATGAGGTGTCTAGTCAATCCGTTTATGAGATTAGACTGGATCAATTTGAGCTTGTGAGTACTGATGATGTGGACAAGATCCTTGGAAAGGTGAAGAAGACGACATGCCCTCTTGACCCCTGCCCATCATGGCTGGCCATCTAGGGGGGTGATGCCTTGATGGCATTTCTTAGACGTGTCATCAATGCATCCCTTAGGGAAGGTTGTGTACCATCTGCCTTAAAGGAAGCGGTTTTTAGACACCCAAATATACTTCTCCATGTCTTGGTCATCAGCAATGATAACAGATGACATTTCTCCCCTCAATCAATGTCTTGTGGCAATAATGGACTGGATGAGGGAAAACAAGCTCAAGCTGAACCCAGACAAAATGGAAGTACTTATGGTAGGGGTCCCCAAACCAGGTATGGGGCCGCAACCTCCAGTCCTAGAGGGGTTCATGCTCCCCTCAAAGGACTGTGTTCGCAGCTTAGGGATGCTTCTTGACTTGGCGCATCAGATGAGAAATCAGGTGAATGCAATGGTCAAGAGTGCCTGTTATCAGCTCCGGCTGATCTGTCAGCTGCGCCCTTTCCTGGAATGGGGTGACCTTGAAACTGTAGTACATGCACTGGTAACCTCAAGACTTGATTTTTGCAATGCGCTCTACATGGGGCTACTCTTGTGTCTAGTCCGGAAACTTCAACTGGTGCAGAATATGGCAGCCAGAATGATTACAGGAACAACTAGGAGTGACCATATTACACCTATATTGAAATCACTCCACTGGCTGCCTATTTGTTTCTGGGCACAGTACAAGGTGTTGGTTATTACCTTTAAAGCCCTCCGTGGCTTGGGCCCAACCTACTTAAGGGATTGCCTCCTTCCGTACAATCCGCCCCGTACCCGCAGATCCTCTGGGAGGAATTTGTCGCAGTCCACAAAGACCAGATTGACGACGACCTCCCAGAGGACTTTTTCCGCGATCACTGCCACTTTATGGAATGGCCTGCCAGATGAGATCCGTCAAATTGCCAACCTAGAGAGCTTCAAGAAAGCTGTCAAGATGGATCTCTTCCGGCAGGCCTTCCCGGAATAGATCCCGACCATGTAACGCTCACCCCACAGACATATACAAATTAAGACTCTGCCCACCGTTATTTTATTATTGTAGTATTGTTTTTAGATTTTTATCATCTGTAATTTTAATGGATGGAATTGTTTAATCCTTTTTAGGGGGGGAGAATTGTATATATTGTATTTTTTAAAGGTTGTACGCCGCTTTGATTATGGAAACAAAAAGTGGGATATAAATTAAAGTTTTATTTATTTATTTTATTATTAAAATGCATTTAGTGGTACAATCTTTGGGGGTATAGGGAAATGCTTTATGGTTATCTATTTGTTGATGTTCTTATTCTGTTAAGACTATTTGTGATTTTAGAATTATTAATATATAAATATTAATTATATTGGCTTGCTCTTTAGTGTTTTAGTGATATTGTTAGCTACTCTGGGCTTGTGATGAAGTGCAGGATATAAATAAAAAATAAATATGACACAAATTGTCAGCACCATCAGTTCTGAAAGAGTTATTAGTTGTATGCCTTTATTTCTACTAACTGATTAATTTTCCACTTAGGCCCTGTCTGCATGGGTCAGATAAAATGTCATTGTCTTGGTGGAGAGTCCATATGACCTAAAGCCCAATCCCCAGTTCTGATGCAACTCTGGACAACATCATATCCCCCCCCCCCACCTTAAAATGCCTTTTTAAAACTGACATTTTGCTCTGGATCATTTAGGAAGATCCCCATTGCAATGCTGGGCAGCTGTTTACCATGTGCCCCACTGTGCCACTTGGCACAGCTGATGTTGTGGTGAGTCACTCACTCTGAGGTCAGAACGAAGTAGCTAGCCATGTGATTGAGACTGGGTGCTTCCTTCTCTCTGAGTGAGCAACTTGCCATGGACATGGCCATGCCAGGCGGCACAGCGGGAAGCATGTGTGAACAGTCACCCAGTGTCACTATGGAGGGTGACAGATAATAGGGGAACATCAGGTCAGCTCTAGGGCTAGAATATTTTGAGCTGCTCCTGCTTATTCTGGCCCATGTTAACCCACCTTTAGTTGCTTTGGAAATGTACCCAAATGGACCTTTGAAACATATTTTTAATAGAGTATACAGGGTTTTTTTTAGTACTTGATCTCATCACCATCAGACATTACAGAATTATATCTTCTTTTCTCTATATATTTTCAGTCAACCTATGAGTTCCTACCTTAAACTCATTAAGTATGTAGAGAAATTAATGAGTCTAATATTGGTGTACTAAAGTTGTAATACTTAGTGTGTTTAATTCAAAGATATAGCTGTGTTAGTCTGTAGAATCCATATGTAGAGAGATCTTGCAGCACCTTTGAGACTAACTGAAAGAAAGAAATTGGCAGCATGAGGCAGCATTAGAGGAAGTAATGCATCTGAGGAAGTAGACTGAAGTCTACGAAAGTTCATGCTGCCCATTTCTTTCTATCAGTTAGACTTTCAGACTTTTCAGTCAGAAAAGTAGCTTGTCAAAGCTCTGAGAAGTGTCACGAGCAGGCCCACAATATCCTAAGCAAGCTAAACGTTATTTAGGAAAGGGATGACTAGGAAACAAACATCCTGTAACTTTAAAGAGAAAAGATTAAAAATACTGGACAGGGGAAGAAAAATGTAGTAGCAACTTTGATTTATTTTAGGTTGAGCTTTCATGTATATCAACACATTTTTTCAGGTGCACTGACAGAGTGATATTGAAGCCACAGGTGATATTAAATTCCAAAACATCCTTTTTTATATTATTTATTTTATGGTTATTTGTGGAGGGGGGGCAGTAATTAGAGCAGGGATGGGCAATTGCTCCAAGTCCAGGGGCTTACCCTCTGCCAGATTTGGGTGGGCTATACCTTCCCACCATGTCATCTGTATATCTATTTCCTCTTCTTCTTTTTAGGATACTGAAAATGTTCACCAGCATGCTCTTGGTGCATGGTTTAGGAGTTCTCCCTAGCTTGTTTTATACTTATTTCCCAATAAGCAAATGACATTTCTGATGTTGGAAAAAGGCACCTTCTAGCATAGAGTAGCTCAGATGTATGGATTAAATCTGGTGAAATGCCCCCCTTGATTTCCAGAGAACCGTTTTTCCAGTTAAAAAAATTGAGAGTCAGGGATGGACCATACCTGGGCATCTGTTTAGCTCCAGGCTATACTTTCTCCATTCTTGAGTTAGAGTGTTGGACTATGAAAAGTCCAGGTTACAATGCCCCGTTCACATGGCATAATTATAGTACTATGATTTCACTTTAACTGTCAGGATTCAACCTATGGAATTCTGGGATTTGCAGTTTAGGAATGGGTATTTAGAATTTTCAGCCAGAGAGCTTTCATGTCTCACCGAACTACAAACCCCAGGATTTCATAGGACGCAGCCATGGAAACTGAAGTGCAATGATAGTGTTACAATTATGTAATGTAACAGGGTTCTTTGTGTGAGCCTCCAGCTTTCAGACAAACTACTTCAAAGGCACTTTATGCCCAGACTGGCTGACCCAGTCTGCAGTGTCTCACGTGTTCCTTGATTTGTGTTTTAACACAGAGTTTGGTGGTCCCTATGTAGACTTGTCCGCAGCTGCACAGTATGCAATAAACTCCTGCAGGCTGTCCTCCTGTCCTTTGCTGAGCACAGCATTTGCTGGATTTTTTTGGTTTGTAGATCATTTGGAGGTTGTGTTTCCTCACCAGTTTCCCTATTCTGTCTGTCACAACCGCCAAAAGATCTACAAACCATGTAGATGTAGACTAGTCTACATAGGGACCACCAAACTCAGTGTTCAGACACAAATCAAGGAACGCAAGAGACACAGCAGGCTGGGTCAGCCAGAAAAATCAGCGGTAGCAGAATATGTTATAAACTATCCTGGGCATAAAATGCTGTTTGAAAACACTGAAATTCTGGACCGTGCCAACAACTATCAGGTCAGAATGCACAGTGAAGCCATTGAAATCCAAAAACACCTAGACAGTTTCAATAGGAAAGAAGAAATCCTTAAAGTAAACAAAGTTTGGCTACCGGTCCTGAAAAACACAAATATCAAGACCCAGTGAGGGCAAATGAAAGTCACCTAGGGTCAGGGAGGTTTCTCAGCAAACAATGGATCACTAATTAAATAAATACTCTGAGACCTTGCCACTCAACAACAGACCAATACACTGATTAACATGTAAATCACTTTCTCTCAACCAAGAGTCACACAGTATATACTGTATACTCCACTCTCTTTCATGCCAGCATTCTCTGAAGATGCCAGCCCAGATGCTGGCAAAACATCAGGAATAAACTCTTCCAGAACACAACCACATAGCCCAAAAAACCCACAAAACACTACAGATGCCGGGTGTGAAAGCCTTCAGCTTCACAAACCATAATTTGCTTAACATAAAACATGCTCTAAACCTGAGACTGCCCACAAACTTTGGTGCATTTTGTGGCCAACCAAGCAATATAAGGATGGTTTGCAAACCACAGTTTGTGCTAATTGTGCTGTTGTATCTGAATCTCCAGGCTATTGGCAAACCACAGTTAATGGCATTACTGCAGTTGAAGAAGATCCTGTAATATGGAGACTAGAAGGAATTTATTAATTTTTAAGCTTAGTCAGGAGTGGAAACAAAAGCATTCTGGAAGCTCATCATTTCCAGGGTATTAGGTCAGTGTTGTAACAGACAGTTGGCATACAAAGGTTCCCATGCAGAATCTCCAGCATGTACATCAGGAATAAAGTGTGGTCATGAGCCCCAATTTTATGGCTCCTGAAGCTTGCCTTGTGACCCAAAGCCCCCCCCCCCCACCCCTTGATATTCTTTTTTTAAATCATCTCAATTTTGGGGCAGTTTTTCACTGCAAAAACAGCCAAATCAACTAAAAACTGTCTGCAAATGCAACATTTTAGTACCCTCACCACCCTGGATTCCCCTGACTCACCAAGCCCTTCCCCAAACAAACAAACAAACATTAGCCAAAATGGCATCCAGAAGTGATGCAATGTTACCTCTAGCATACCAAAATGTAATGTGCAGCCTGCCAGAAGGGTGCAAGGATGAAAACTGCCGCCTGATACCTATGCAGTTGCCCATCCCAATGTACATGCAAGACCAGTACCACACTGTAGAAATAAAGCAGTTTGACACCTATTTAACTGTCCTGACACTATCCTATAGAATTCTATGATTCTATCATTCTATAGTTTAGTGAAGCAACAGAGTACTGTGACAGACCATGCAGAATACCTCACCAAACTACAAATCCCAGGATTCCACAGGGTGGGGCCATGACAGTTGAAGTGGTGTCAAACTGCTTTATTTCTGCAGTATGGATACTTCCCAGGAAAGATCCCTCTTTGGCATCCACGAGATCAATGTTAGTCTTTATTGGCTAGTTCTGAGCTAGATGGAGTCAGCTTTCCTTGTTCTAACTAGGGTGTGGGTTCTTAACAGTGGTTAATACAAACTTGAGTTTAGCTGACATGAGCAAATGTAATTAAATATGCTTGGAGAATGAAGATTAAAGCATGGTTCAAAAAAGGGAAAATAAGTTTAAAGCAAAAAAGAAAAAGAAGAAAAGATTTGAACTATACTTCCAAATCCAAGAAAATTCAGACTACAGGTCAAGCCCCTTGATGGACTCTTCTTATAATTTAACTTCCATCCCAATAATTATTCTGTTATTGCATATTCTCACTGCCCACCTAATTTCCTACATAGCTCATTACTAGTGACAATGTGTTTGACAGTGTCAGGATATGCAAACAGCAGATTTGAGGCATAATCCTATGCATAGGTGCACTATCTTTACTGCACTGACTAGTACAGTCAATCTGTATTTGATGGAAGGTGATGTCATAATGTTTAATCAGCTTTATCCCAAGTGATCTAGATAAATAAGATTCCACTTGTATACATACTTGTATAACTGACAGATAGGATTGCACCTGTAAATAAAAAGGTTCTTTCCTACAGTTTCTTCTAAATGGCTACCCTTCTCAACCAAGCCTGCTTTCAAAAAAGCAATTCCATTATCTGTTCAACAAGGCAAATGAAATCTGAGCTATACAGTGTGCTGTCCCACTCTGCAAAGGAAATAATCATGCATTCCAGTTCTTAAACAAATAGGAATTGTAAAGGAATACAATATCAGAGACTGGGGTATGCCTTTTCTCTTTACCCAGGACTGGAGTTCAGGCAGAGCTGGGGATTGTGAATATGTGCACATTCAGGATTTGCAGCAAAGAGTGAGTGGTATGTCATCCAGATTTCCTTGTTTTAGTATAATTACACAACCTAGCTTTAGAGTAGAATTTTAATCTCTTTGGGGGAATCAAAGACTGGAGCACATCTCTTGATTTTATTTGGGAAGGAGGTTAAAGTACAAGAGGAGCAAATATACGTGTCCACGTTTTGAGTCCAACGGTAGAGGGTTGATCTACAGTCCAAATATCCTTGCTTTGGGGTGTAACACTCCAATAATATTTTTTTTCTTTAAGCAGGAGGCTGTGTGTGAGGGAGTGTATGTGTTGTGTCTATCAAGAATTTCCCTCTCTTTTGAAACATAAAAAGTCAAAGGAAAAACTGCAACAATATGATGACTAGATTCATAACAATAAATGCAGCAAAATTGGGAAATTCTGCAATAATATAGTAGCTTAGACTCACTTTATAATGAAAACCAACTTCTCCCAATCAGTTCTAACCAAATCTGCAAGGAAACAGTGCCATTAAGAAAGAAAAGGGAGTTGCAATTGCCATATAAGATCATCTCTTTAAAAAACAGGTCCTTGATTATTATCTGATGCTACTTGTAAATGAGCCCTTCATAAAATGTTAGAATCATAGAATCATAGAGTTGGAAGAGACCGCAAGGGCCATCCAGTCCAACCCCCTGCCATGCAGGAAATCCAGATCAAAGCATCGTCGACAGATGGCCATCCAGCCTCTGTTTGAAGACCTCCAAGGAGGGAGACTCCACTACACTCTGAGGGAGTGTGTTCCACTGTGGAACAGCCCTTACTGTCAGGAAATTCCTCCTAATGTTGAGGTGGAATCTCTTTTCCTGTAGCTTGCATCCATTGCTCCGGGTCCTAGTCTCTGGAGCAACAGAAAACAAGTTTGCTCCCTCCTCAATATGACATCCCTTCAAGTATTTAAATAGGGCTATCATATCACCTCTTAACCTTCTCTTCTCCAGGCTAAACATCCCCAGCTCCCTGAGTCGTTCCTCATAGGGCAAGGTTTCCAGACCTTTCACCATTTTAGTCTGCTGCTCACAGTTTACCTTGGAAAATACATTATGCGATTAGAAGTGTTACACTGAAGTTAGTCCAGGGGGGTGCGGTATTCATGAATCACAATTTTCACTCCATAACTGCCATTTTAAATTGTCCATTTGGGTAAAGGGCACAAGGACAAACTTAAAGCTTTCAGAAGGTGACAGGATTAAAAGCATTTATGAATCATAACAGTAAATAAAAGTGACCAGAAAGAAGAGCCACAGCATCCACCATTATTTCTGTGGGGAAGATAATCGTGAGGCATAATTGTATGGTCGCCGTAGTCACCATATTAATGGGAAATGGGGATTTTGTGGTGATTGGGGGCACCATCTCTGCTATCTAGTTTTAGAAGGTATGCCATCACTTATTTTTGGATGAATGAATAGCCTCTTTTCTAGTTTGCCCCTAAAGGGAACATAATAGGAAATAAGAGAATAAAGATAGGGTGGTCAAAGCTGTGGAGAACCATGAATATAGCCAAGAAGGTAAAGCTGTGGAGAGACATGAATATAACAAATATTGAATATAACCCCAGATGAAGATGGAAGGCCAGTGTGGAGATTTAGGGCATGTCTACACAAGCCAATTAAACTGGTATTCTCCTGCCTTCAACAAAACCTGCCTATATGATGCAGGGCCGAATCCCAAATTCAAACGTGGACTGTCCTCCCCTATCCCTGTGCAAATCAGTTTTAAAAACACACCTTTGGTTCTGGATTTTTCAGGAAAATCTGAAGCACTCCACAGTGGTGCCAAACAGCTTTGTACACATGGGTCTCACTGTCTTGCCCGGTGGCATCACTGTTCATGTGAGTTGCTCTCTCTGAGGCCACAATGAGGCACCCAGCCTTATGCTCTATGCTGAGCCTCTAATTTCTGACCTCAAAGGGAGCAACCCATGCCATTGTCTACAGCATTGTACAGCACAGTGGGACGCATGTGTAGATAGCTGCTCCACATTGCTACAGAGTGCGGAGGTAATGGGGGGCAATCGGGACCAGTTCTGGAACCAGAATACTCTGGGAGCAGCCTAGAGCATTCTGGCTAGTGTTGACCACCCCTTGAGGTCAAGGAACACCACAAGCCCGGTCCCTAGACATTATCTGCCAAAAAATAAAATGCTATTTTTGGTATCAGGTACTTACGCTATTGATCGATGTTTTGAAACTGGAAATGTGGAATCAGAATAATTTCTGCACTTTTTTCCTTTGCAGATCACTCAGGGTGAACCTCAGAAAACATGCTCCAAGCCTGCAGCAAAAGTTACAGACAGTTGTCAACAGATCTGTCAATGTAGACCACCTCCATTACCACCCCCACCACCTCCTCCACCGCCGCCAAGGTTACTTGGAGTCTCATGTAAGTAAAGATTGCTAGAAAAATCCTCTGTATAAAATGAGTGGGTGGGAGCTGAATTCACTTAACCTGCATTTCTATAAAGGATAATGGGGAAATATTCTAACCAAAGATGAGATATGTTTGGCTCACTGAACAGGGATTGCTTCAGAAGAGTTGGACAAATTCCTTCTGTTCTAAACCATATGGTTCTTTTCTCAAATCAGCTCATTAACACTGAAACCCTAAAGTGGTTTCTTTCCTAATGTTGTTTTATGATTTGCATTAGCATGAATGAAATATCTGATGACTCAGACTAGCATTTAGATGGATTAGTGTTTTTCTCTAGATGCATTCTAACAAACTCACCTCCATGTAGTGTATATATTCTATGTGATTGTGTTTTGGATTTCTGTCAAAGTAAAAAGGGCAATATTAGAATGAAGTTTGCTTCTATCATTTTAACTTTACCTTTGTATAAATAATGTAAGTAGTTAACATCTGCAGGTGTGGAGTGCACAACTTCAGAACCTTGTTCGTGGCTGCTCTGCCACAAGATATAGTAGATGACCATAATGTTACATGGTTGTGGTATCCTTCTACAGTCGTGGTGACAAGTTTTGGTGATAGCTGGCACCCCCTTCAGTGGTAGGCACCTGTGGCCCTCCAAATATTTCTGGGTAGCAACTCACACATCCCAACAAGGCCCCAGAGTGCAGTTATTCATTTTAATGCTATTTTGGGATCCCCTCCACACAGACACTTTGGAATCTAAAATGACACTTCTATCCAAATTCCAAGGTGAACTTCATTCATTTCTGGCTTGAATAAAAGGAGTCCATTCTACAGAGATCTAGGTATGGGAGAGAGGGCAAAGGTAGTCTCTGGACCCTCACTATTACTCCTCCCATTATAAAAGGACACAAAAGGCATTGTTACCTAAGCCCCTTCCTTTCAATACCAATAGCTCCAGATGAACTTTCCTTAGAAGATAATTCCAAACCTAGAGTGCCAATACAGAAAGACTCTGGCAGCCACTTGTCTGGTTTCTTGATAGTGTGGAATTTTGGAGAAAGGAATCAGTCATAACCAAGTTGGATTTTATAAGAGAAGACAGCCCTTTACTGTAAATTAGGAGTAAAGCTTTTCTTTCTTTTTTTATTGCTTATGTCTTTATGCCTTCCATTATGCAGGGTATAGTCAGCTATCCTATTTTTATTAGAATTCTCCTAAAAAGCCAACAGCATAATGCACAGAATCTTGAAGGTATTTCCTTCAGGGCTAGAAATTCTGAATGCTTACATTATATGCCAGAAGAAAAAGAGGAAGAAGAAAAAAGAAACACTCATTGTCTGAAGACTTTAAAAACATGAACTTTTCTTGACCGGAACACACTTCATTAGTCTCTGCATAAAATAATAAATTGCCATGAATCTGATATGTGCAATGACGATCTTGAAAACCAAGGAGACAATATTTCATCCTCCCAGAACACTCAGATGCTCACCCTACAGTCCCCACACTTGAAGAAACAGTTTTCTAAGGGGGAGTCCTGTGTGAAACTGCTAAACTAGAATATATTACTAAATTCAGTTGTGTTGAATTCAGTATTACATGAGCATGAGATGGGAGTCATCTTTCCCACTACAGAAAATATTTTGTTCCTCTTTATGTGTCAGATTAGCATAAGAAAGACAGCATTGTTATCAGTGACAATTGTTTTGAATAGGCCACTGTGCTCTTATCTCTGTACATTTTGCTCTGAATGCAAATATTGCTATGCTTTGCATTTTGGGCACCACTGTTTACAAAACTTAAGAGAGAGAGAGAGAGAGAGAGTGTGTGTGTGTGTGTGTGTGTGTGAGAGAGAGAGAGAGAGAGAGAGCAATTTGACTAGACTTAAATGGATTTGGAGGCCACTCTCTGGCCCCAAAGTCTTTGTTTGGCCTTCCTAGGCTTTGCTGGGCCCAGTCCCAATCTTTCCTCTCTAGGAGAGATACGGCATCTCAGGAGTATCAGCAGCTCTGTCAGTCTTTGAGCTATGGATGCATGTGGAGGCCAGGCCAGTATTCTGTTGCGCATGCTCACAGCCCAGCTGTACCTGTGGGTATGTTTCCCCTGCACTTGCATGGATGCCACCATTTCTGGACTCCATCACTGATGTATACAAAAAGACCCCCCTTTTTTGAACTGTCCCAGTGCTACAACCACCTTGATCCCATTGTGTATGTGTGCATGCCTCTAGTTTTCCTGTTGACTTATGATGACTCCATGGATTTCATAGGGTTTGTTAGGCAAGAAATACTCAAGAGGTGGTTTTGCCAGTCCCTTCCTCTGAAATATAGCCTACAGCACCTGGTATTCATTGGTGGTTTTGTTAGGGCGTGGAAAGACATGCTGTGTCCACCACGACCACCTACAGAGTTGAACCACGTCGACAGGACCCCAGGGAGAAGGAATCTGAAGAGATGTCTGCAAAGGTATTCAGGCCAAGAAGGAAAATATTCCTTCACCACTGCAAACGGCCTTAAGCTCCTGACTTGAGAAATAACGACAAGAGCACTTCAAGCCTTCACTCTATTTATTTATTTATTTATTTAGACTCTACACAAGGGCTTTAATAAAATAAGTTACTTTACCAACCAAACAACCATAACAACAAAACAGAGATGCAGTTACTCTAACACCAACTGTCATAACTGACACTCTCTCTCAGAAGGACTGACAGCATCAACATTCCATAATTCAAGTATCAACTGTCAACTGCCACTGGAACTGTAATAGGTTCCGCTACAGCTCTATCTTGTGGTCACATACATGTCATTTCCTAACAGGTCTCCCATCCAAGTACTAACCAGACAAGATCTGATGCCTTTAGACTATTTATGCCTAATCCTATTTTATACTGAAGATAAAATGTCATGCACTTAGAGACTTGGATTCCCTTTCTTTAAAGCTGACAGATTTAATTGGTTAGTTACAACACTCATTATTGTTTTGGGTTGTTGTTATTGTTTTTGCTAAGGCTCAGATGGCATGGATTTCTACCTTGCAATATCAATACACTCAGTGAGGCTATGAAGTGGTGGTAATGGTAGGGTTTATGTTGCTTATTTTCAGCAGGACAAGAAGCAATTGAGGTTAGTGGTTAGTTCGTGGCAAAGGACTTTGGAGGGTCTCATGGTCTGCCCCATCTTTCCCTGGAGCACTAGAGTAAAAGGTAGAAATATTGCTCTCTTTCAGTTCTTGGCTTTTGGTGATGCTTCAATAATAGTGCTATCAGCAAGTCAGTCAAAGTCAGGTCACTGCTACATTGTAGCCCCATTGTTTGAGGTGGGGAGGAATGGTGGCTCTTTACTGCTCAGACTCCTCTGAGCGTGTCCAAAGGAGGGCGACAAATGGTGAAAGGTCTGGAACCCATGCCCTATGAGGAACGACTTAGGGAGCTGGGGATGTTTAGCCTGGAGAAGAGAAGGTTAAGAGGTGATATGATAGCCCTGTTTAAATCTTTGAAGGGGTGTCATATTGATGAGGGAGCAAGCTTGTTTTCTGCTGCTCCAGAGACTAGGACCCGGATCAATGGATGCAAGCTCCAGGAAAAGAGATTCCACCTCAACATTAGGAGGAACTTCCTGACAGTAAGGGCTGTTCGACAGTGGAACAAACTCCCTCGGAGTGTAGTGGAGTCTCCTTCCTTAGAGGTCTTTAAACAGAGGCTAGATGGCCATCTGTTGGGGATGCTTTGATTTAGATTTCCTGCATGGCAGGGGGTTGGACTGGATGGCCCTTGCAGTCTCTTCCAACTCTACGATTGTATGATTCTATGAGTACCATCCATGCTAGAGTTTGGGGGGAAATTATTTTCCTGGACTACAGATCCCATAATCAACCCAAATTATATATTCCAAGATCTGAGTTCCTTACTCCCTCCCTGACTGTCAAACATTTCACCATGAAGAAAGGTTAGCAGGGAGGAGAAGGAAATGGCTTAATCCCAACTGCTGATTGCACAATGTTCTCCAAATGAATTTCATCCAAAGAAGTTCTGGTAGCCATAGATTTGCCAGCTACTGCCATTCCACAATAAGAAGCATACACTGTCCAGTGCAGATGGAAGTACATGTGCTATTCCTGACTGTATGGAAGCATTTATAGGTATTGATATATAGCTGTACATAGCTATATATTTACACAGATCTATATATTTATATTCAAGCACTATTTGTCTAATGTTCCTAGAATTTCTGAGACTCACATGGAATGCCACAACTCTTATTTTCCATATCCATTGTATAATTAATGCTATGTACGTATTGTAAATGAGGAAACATGTGTTCTGCAGGAACAGCTTGTATACACTGTACTCATAGTAGCTGTCACCAGTAAGAATTACTAGACTCTTTGATCTTAATTCACTCTGTCATCATCGAGGTCTGTGGCATATCTTCTCATTGTACACCGAGAGAGGGACCTATTAGGTCAGATGTGCTGTCTAATAATGGAAGACCTTCATGGGAAAACATTTTGCTATTACAGAAAATTGCTAAGTTGCTAACACCTCTACAGTTCAGTCACTTGAACAGAAAGTTTGTGCCATTTATTTCTGGCCATGGTGGCACAGTGGTTAAATGCCTGTACTACAGCCAGTCACTCACAAACCATAAGGTGGTGAGTTCAGTACCAGCCAGGGCTCAGGCTCGATTCAGGCTTGCATCCTTCCGAGGCCACTAAAATGAGTACCCAGATTGTTGGGGGCAATTAGCTTACAGTTGTAAACCTGTAAACTTGAGTATGCATTCTCTGAAGATGCCAGCCACAGATTCTGGCGAAACGTTAGGAAGAACCTCTTCTAAAACATGGCCACATAGCCTGAAAAACCCACAAAAAACTATGGATGCCAGCTATGAAAGTCTTCGACTTCACATTTGTAAACCGCTTAGAGACAGCTTAGGTGATATGAAGCAGTATACAAATGAAGCTGCTATCGCTATTGCCTTTTTGATACATTGTTCTGGGAATGTAATACTTACAGATATAAACTGTGCCTGCTTATGCTGAAGCTGTGCAACAATTAAATTTATGGTGTGTATACCCACGGTGCGCACACACCGCACACCACCACAAACACATGCCCCATTATTTTCAATGAGACATGAGCATACGTGGAATTCCCCTCACGCAGGGAGATCCAGAACGGATCCCCCACATAAGGGAAAGGCCCACTGTATTAAAAACATGCATTTTATGACATTTGCCCATTTTTTAACTCCAGTTTTCTCCCAAAATGGTGAGCCTATTGTTCTTACATACTATAAAAAGAAAGTCCACTCCTAACATTTAAATTACTGCAATGTGCTCTAAATGGGATTGCTGTTGAAAAGTATTTGCAAATGGCAGCTAGTATAAAAAGTGGTATTCAATTTTTTTTTTCCAGGCATAGCCTGACTTATTTCTGCATTCACTGAATTGGCTGCTAGTTTGATTCTTGTCAAGTATTCTAGTTCTTAGCTTGTTGTCTGCCTGCAAGTTGCCCCTGTCAGTAGGCTCAGGGAAAAGCAAATTGCTGCAGCCCCTCCTACCTTGTGTATGTTCCTGTTCATTAATAATTTTTGCCATTATGACCACATTCTGATGTTGCTTCGTGACACATGTCCGAGCTTTCATCTGCAAAATGTTGGACAGTATGCATCTGTCCTTTTTTGGCTTGATCTTTTGGTTTTTCCTCCTTTTCTCTGAATTTTCGTGTGTGTGTGTGTGTGTGTGTGTGTGAAGGAATACTTGCAAAAATCTGCATCACACCACAGGGTGTAAAACCAGAAACAAAATTACAGCATTTGGCAAAGAGACTGTATATCTATACAGTGGGCCCTCGCCTTACGCGGGGATCTGTTCTGGATCCCGCCGCGTAAGGCAAATTCCGCCTATGCTCAAGCCCCATTGTAAACAATGGGGCTCGTGCATGGCGGCGCGCAGGGCGCAATGGGCGCGTGCGCCCATTCGATTGAATGGGACGCTCCGCCCCGCGGCTTGAGCGGGCACGCTGTATTTTTAAAAAACAGAAGTCAGTCAATTTACTTTCAGAAAGAAACCTTCCAATGCCCTCCCCACAATGCTCCTGCTATTTATTTATTTAATCTTATTTTATTTTTTATTTTGAGGTCTGTTTCAGTTTGACAGCACTGTTCCCAGAGAGCAGAAGATGCATCTACCCTTTTTCAGGTCGTATACACAACAGCAATTTGTATATGGACATTTCTCTGACAAGTAGTGGTTTGAGTACTGGGCTATGACTCTGGAGACCAGGTTTGATTCCTGCTCGGCCATGAAATCCACTGGGTGACATTGGGCAAGTCACATGCTCTCAGCCTCAAGGGAAGGCAATGGCCAACCTCCTCTAAACAAATCTTGTCCAAAAAAAACCCATGATAGGTCCACCTTAGAGTCGCCCTAAATTGGAAATAACTTGTGTGCCTTCACACACACACAGGATGGCGCTTGCTCATGCTGAGCATTGTGTGTGCTTTGCAGTTGTCACCCAATAAAAGTAATTATTGTTGATTAGTCTGTGAATTGATACATTCGTTCATTTATTTTTTCATTTATTAAAACATTTGATTGATTGATTGATTGATTGATTGATGGTCTGCCTTTCTCCCAAAATGGGATTCAATGTGGATTCAAAGTATATACATGAGTATATACTTTGTATATTCTTTGTATGTACATTTTTAGCTTTCCATAGGCCTGTTAAATCAGCAAAAGTGATCTTGCACTCTCAGTTAATACAATAAAACAATTCCTTTCCAAAGGGGGTTACATCATCCGTTAGGTTTCCTCATCTACAAGCTGTAACTCTGCTGTCTTGTTCTCCCCACAAGAAGGAAATTGTTTTTATCTCTGGAACTCAAGGTCCTTGAGTCTCAGCCACAATAATGAACACAATTTTTTACTCTATCCACTGCACAAATGCCAACTTTAAAAAAATCAGTAAAGCAGGAGTAACAGAATATCTATTTGGCATCTGCTCAGCACATAGTGTTCACTTCAGTTTGTGGAACTTGAAATGTTTGTATGGACAGCTTCAAAGGAAGGTTAAATGGCACAGCCCTTTCAAGACAGTCATTATAACCATTTAATCTTGGGGAGGGGGGATATTTTGAGCTACATGTGGTTTTATTTTTACTTGTTTTGATTGGTCGGCCATTCTGAGTCCCACTTGTGGGAAAAATAATTGATTGGTTGATTGATTGAAGCCTATTGATCGAGCCCTATGAGTTTCAATCTTGTTGTTGTTAACCAACTCATAGTGAACCTGTGAATGAGACAGCACCAGTCCTCAACTTTTCTGCTCAGGTCCTGCAATTCCCTGATTGAGTCCATCCATCTGGACTGTGGTCTTCCTGTCCTTCTATCACCCTCCTAACATTATTGTCCTTTCTAGTGAGTCATGTCTTTTCATGATGTGTCTTAAGTGTGAGAGGCTCAGTTTAGTCGTCTTTTACACTTTGCAAAAGTTTCTTCCTGTTGGCTCATCTTAAATTTAGAGGAGCCTGTCATGTTATGAACTTGTGAAATTGATATCTCCTGGCCTATTACTACTCCAGCTTCTGTTGCGTGTCCATTTACTGCTGAACAAATCCTGAGTCTTCACAGTTGCAGTTCATCATTCCTAACTACACCACGCGCTGTCTGCTTACAGCATTTCCTGCCTCTAGGCTTATGTGAAGCTTTGCTTTTACAGTCATCCCTTCCAATTTATGGGGGATCTGTTCTGGACCCACCCCACCCCCACCCCCCATAAATTGGGAAAATCGCCAATATTGGAGCCTCATTGATTACAATGGGGGAGTGCTCCTGCATGCAGCGCTGTGCGTGCTCCTCAGGCACATGCACCATTATGTCCCTCCCAGCCTGCCATCCATGAAAGATTGAGAGATGTGAACGGAAAGACCGTGAATCAGGAAAGACGACTGTATATTGTTTCCACTTTTGATAGGCCCACACACATCCTTACCACTTCACCTGATGTAGGCTGATGTAGTAAAAATGTTTACTGCAGTATATAATAAACCCAGGGTGTTTTAGTTTATAAACTTCTTTCACAACGCAACCTGAAGCAAGATGTTGCTGTATAATAGTATGAGAATGTATTTTTATAAATTGACAAAACATTAAGTTGGTCCACACTGAGAAGATGGAAGTCAAGCTTGGTGTAATGGTTTGAGTGTTGGACTATGATTCTGGCGACCAGGTTTGATTCCCGTCTCCGCCATGAAACCCACTGGGTGTTCCTGGGTAAGTCACATGCTCTCAGCCTCAGGGGAAGGCAACGGCAAACCTCTTCTGAACAAATTTTGCCAAGGAAATCCCCAATAGGGTTGTCTTAGGGGTGCCATAAGTCGGAAAAGACTTGAAGTAATAACAACAACAGCAACACTGAGTACATAGCTGAACATCACCTGGAGTTCTTATTCTCACTTTTTGTTCTGTTGAGGATTCTCCTCTGCTGTTAATGTCATAGAACACTTGTGAACTGATGCCACGTTATCACAAAATGGAAGATGTTATAATTTTGTGTTATACCCTCCCAATGAGAACCTCCTCACTTCCTCATTTAATGCATATGCATGGATTCCATACATTTTGGCAGCCCAAGGCCCCTTCCCACTATCCCTTTACAACATTATGATTCCACTCTATGTACCATGGTTACATCCTACAGAGTCCAGGGTCTTGTAGTTGGATGAGACACTAGAGCCCTTTAGCAAAGAGGGCTCCTAATAACCCTCCCTAATCTGCAAATCCCTAGTATTCCATGGGATGGAGCCATAGTAGTTAAAGTAGAATCACAGTGCTATAACTGTGCAGTGTGCAAAGGCTTCTGGACATGTCCTTTTGACACTCCGCACCCAGCCACCATGAATATAGAGACTTCCTATTCTCACAGGGGAGTGAAACAAACAAAGGGAACCATAAGAGATTGAGTTGGATGCATGAAGAAGGAGCAACAAGCCTGATTCCCCATTGCATGTTTAGTATTCATGGCAGGAACATGGATAAGTTAATGGAACATGATTCAGAGTTCAGGGAGATATAGACCATAATGCCCCAGCCACTAATAGTCATAGTAGCTAGTAGGTTCTGGGAACTGTACTCCAAAATTAACTTGTTCAAGCACTGGCTTTGTTGTTGTTGTTGTTATGTCCATAGCAAAAGGAAGAAAGAAATGGTTCTGGCTTTGTTGTACACATTCAGTCTCCATTATCTGGAATTCCAAATCCAAAATATTCCAAAAACCCAAACTTTTTTCATGGGTGGGTGAGACAGTGACACCTTTACTTTCTGATAATTCAGTGTACAGAAACTTTGTTTCATGCACAAAATTATTGAAAATATTGTATAAAATTACCTTCAGGCTATGTGTATAAGGTGCATATGAAACATTATTAAATTTTATGTTTAGATGTGGATTCCATGTCCAAGATCTCTCACTGTGTACTTTTATTTATTTATATCCTGCTCTTTTCCTAGGACTGGGACTCAAGAGTGGCTTCACAGCATTAAAAAACAGTACAATACAGTAATAATATTTTTTTTAAAAAGTACATTGAAAAGGATTTTTAAACTGGTCCAACATCCCAGCCTGTCCTTATAGTAATTCCCTAAACGCCTGTGTGAACAGGTAGGTCTTCACCTACCAATGGAAGGCCATCAAGGAGGTAACCATTCTGATCTCCCTGGGCATGGAGTAGCCACCGAGAAGGCCCTCTCTCGCGTCCCCACCAACCATGTTTGTGATGGTGTTGGGACGAAGGTCTCCTCCAGAGGATCTCAGAGTCCGGGCCATTTCATACCAGGAGAAACGGTTTGCCAAATAGTGTATGGAAATATATATATATGCAAATACGGGTATTCCAAAATAATTTTAAAAATCCTGAAATTCTAAATACCTCTGGTCTCAAGAATTTCTGATAAGGAAGACTCAACCTGTACTGTTTCTTCATTAGAATTCATCACCCCCTCTCTCCCACATCCCCCCCTTCTTCTCTTTTAAAAATGGAAAGAATTCTTTTGCTATCTTGTTTTGAGTCACTCCCCAGTTTTACTCTGTTTGAATATAAAAAGTTTGAAGAGAGAGAAATTGTAGTTCACGCATCCATACCCTTTATTCTTCTGATAGAAAGCTCAAATGTTTCAGATAAAGTTATCTTGATGAGTCAGATCCTGCCAATTTCCATCCAAAGCAATCTTTAGGCTCTCCTGGCAGTGGCAGGAAGAGAGCCTCGCCTCACTCAGACAATTCAGTAAATGTATCTCAATTGGCACAGGCCTAACCTCTTAAAAACAAGATTAAGCTATCATCCTGGTTGCCCCATAGCATAAACACACGCTCTGGTTTAGATTCATTACTATTTCAAGCATTAAAAAATACAT
Organism: Sceloporus undulatus; assembly: GCF_019175285.1. NCBI lineage: Eukaryota > Metazoa > Chordata > Lepidosauria > Squamata > Phrynosomatidae > Sceloporus > Sceloporus undulatus. Next base: position 353,788,743 of record NC_056522.1, on the reverse strand, counting down.
ATTGACTTCAGATACTGCCTACAGAGTTAAGCAATATGATTAAATTGTCTCTGTAGCAAATTGTTGCATGGCAAAATAACAGATATACTGTATATACTCATGTATAAGTGTAGAAATTTAGGTTAAAAATTGACCCAAAAAACCCTAAGTTGACTTATCCATGGGTCAATGTAAGTACTGTACTTATACATATATGTTTTAAAGTACAGCATTTACATTGACCTGTGGATAAGGTGACTCAGATAGATAGATAGATAGATAGATAGATAGATAGATAGATAGATAGATGCATGCTAGATGGATGGACTCTGCTGGAATTTTGTAAGTTCTTTGGTAACATTTTCCTTTGCTTCATCCTTTATATCCTTTGCTACATGCCCCTAAATTTTGTCCTCGACTTATCCACGGGTCGTACCACAATCCATAATTTTTGCTCCAAAACCTGCCCTTGACTTATACATGAGGTCGACTTATAGTCGAGTATATACGGTAGACCTGAATCCTGTTGTTAAGTCCCAACTAGAGTAGATCTGTTGAGTATATGGGACTTACCTACATGTTGAGTCATCACTCAACAATTGATGCAATGACTCCATTCTTCATTCACATTGGGACTAACCAATAAGATTCAGCCTATATCTACTATTTTGTCATTTAACTATTTCCCAACTAGGTGTGCCCATTCAGAGCCTGAGATTTGTGAACCAAAACATGAGACAAAGGGATGGCCTCTGGTGATGCTGTTAAGCATTACAGATTAAATACCCAATCACAATTGCTCGCAGCTTGTCATTGGAACAGATATAACACACAAACACTCAAAACATGAGTGTTCCTGTTTGGAAATTAAAATGGAAGTCTTGGGTGCAACTACACTGTAGTAATGCTATTCAGCATATATATGTCCCCAATGCTATTCAACATATATATGAAGCAGCTGGGAGGGATCATCCGGAGACATGGGGCGAGGTGTTATCAGTACACTGATGACACCCAAATATATCTCTGTATGCCTCAGATCACAATTCAGACCAAACACAGTATCTCTACCCTCAGTTAATGTCTTAAAGTGGTAATGGACTGGATGAGGAAAAACAGATAAGACAGGTAGTCATTGTTGTGCCCACGAACCCAGGTATAAGGATGAATCAACCGATCCTAGATGGGGTCACACTTCCCTTAAAGGACTGTGTTCGCAGTCTGGGAGTACTCCTAAACTTATCACTTCAGATGTCAGATCAGATAAATGCGACAGTCAAGAGTGCTTGCTATCTGTTTCTCCTCCAGACATTGCTTGTTGCTGGGGCTCATGAGAGGTGAAATGAGTATATGGCACTTTGGAGTATCAAAGGCTGAGAACCACTGTTGTAAGTTCTTCAAACAGTTTACAGTCCAGTTTACAATAAAAGCTGCATGTTAGAAACAACAGTCTAAAAACATCAGCTTAAAACCATACACTTCGATAAACATAACTAGAAGCAGCATTAAAATAGAAGCAGTGACATTACTGCTCATTAAAGATAGGAGAAAATTCAAGGTGTTTTTTTAAGTAGGCAAGTGTTGCTGGATGTTTCTGGGAAAGGTATTCCATTCTTGTCAGAAGGGAAATCATATGCCTCCTGCTGCTTCAAACCATGTAGTCCAAACCATGTCTATTTCAACTGGTAGTGGCCTCCCCAGAAGGCCAAAGTGAACTGCCTTTTTAAAAAACCTCAAATAACAGTCATGGACAGCAGTGCTGGTGCTGCTTACTGAGATGGCAACTATTGAGGAGGGGGAGTTTAAAACCCTTCCTCTTCCTCCTCTAATGTTGGTAAAAATGGCTCCATCGAAGCTATATCCACTGTAAGGTAATTCATTATTAATGCTAATGGCTATGTTTGTTATGAGAAATCACGCATGGTAACTTAACTTCATACTTAATTTGGTAGTGATTTCTCAACTGTATTGTTCCAAAATCATGAATTTTGGGATTGAAACCTGGACCTGATACATCTTTCTCTTTTTCCCATTCTCTGTGAGATTTCAAATACTATCTAGGGATTACTGCTTTGGGCTGTAATCTGATACATATTTACCTGGCTTTCCCATTGAACTCAGTGAATTTGTAATAAGATTACATGACTAGAGATTAATTTAAGAGGCAGTGTGATTCCGTATTTATAGTAGCTATACTGTAAATTCAGATCTTTATGTTGTCATGAAGTGAACCTAAATGGTCTGTTAGCTTAATCTAACTCACAGGTTTGCTGTGAGGATCAGACAGATAGAAAGAAGATTGTACGTACTACCCTACACTTCTTGAATGATCAGAAGTTAGGATAAACTGCAGTTAATAAACAAAATGTAATTTGTTGAGCATAACAATATGCTAGTGGTAGGGAATTGACAGATTTGTTCAGAATGATCATGCCTTTAAATAAAAGAGCTATTAGAGAACCTGGTTCTGGACTTGACATTGCTGGAGGGGGGGGAAGAAATTATGGTTTATCACTTCTAAAAATCTGGGGTCTTTGCAGTGGCATACTTAGTCCTCCTGCACTTGTATTGTTGAGACAGAAAAAGAAAGCTTATCTCAGAGAAATTGACATTGTCCTTGCATCCCCATTAGTCTGCTTTCTGAATGTACTGAACATTTAGTGTACATTGTGGAGGGCACAGGAAGATTTTGTTCAGTTTATTTTGCAGGAATGGGAATGTTGCAGCACACTGCTGTTATAATTTAGGCATTTACCCTGTTATAGACTAGAGTGAATAACTATTTCCCAAACAGAAAGATGACAGCTTACATCATCCATCTCTTAAACTGGACAAAATGAGCTTGCCTCAGCATGTTAAGAATAGGAGGCCTGCTCAATGTCTTCAGCTCATACAGATTGTCAGACTCAATATCTTTCTATGCATTTCTAAACAATTAGTGGAAAGATGTTCCCCATTTTGGCACATGACTGGAAATGCATTGATAATGCATGACTGAAAGTACCTGGGATCATGGAGAGCTGTTCCATTTACCATATAATGTGACTAAGAGTTGGTAATATATGTATCTTAAGATATCTATATCAACCTAACCTCTGTTTCTGAGGGAGCTTTCAGCATTATTGAAATCCATAGTTAACAAATAAAACAATAACACAGTATAAATAACAGTGAAAACAATAACTAAATTTCCCCCAGCACTTAGAAAAGTTACAGTACTAGAATCTGCCAGACAGCACGGCTACACCATATCTGTGTTGGTGTATTTGTCAAAATTGTCACCACTTCCTTTTTAGCTGTCTTCTCCATTAATTAGAAACTATGAAGAAGATTGGACTTTGTAGAGTATGCTTCTTGGAGATATTAGGACTTGAGGAAGTTTGACAGCAATACCTTCGGATTCCCATAAACATCTTAGAACAAAACTTCCCATTGTTTTCCATAACTGGAGATGTTCACTTTAGAAATCAGACTGATTGTTAACATTCTGTGACATCACTGCAGCTCAGCCAGTGTCTAAGGAAATGACTGGCAAACTGCAGAAGTTAACAGCCTATTTTTTTAGTGACATCGAAGGCTTTCATGGCCAGTATCCATAGTATTCTGTGGGTTTTTCAGACTGTGTTCTGGAAGAATTTATTCCTGACATTTCACCTGCAATTGTGCCTGACATCTTCAGAAGGTGGTGGCATGGAAGCGTGTGGAGTATATATACCTGTGGGACCCTTGTTTAGAAGGAAATGTTTTTTACATGTTAATGGTGGAGTTAGTTTGTGTGTTGTACTGTGTTGAATGGCGCAGCCTGAAGGTGTGTTGTGTGGAGGATATGCGAGGAGGATTTGGGTCTATTTAACAGGTAATCCATTGTCTGTGGGGAAATTAGTCTGCTGCCTGGGTGATGTTCATTTGCTTGTTTTGAGTCTTAATTTTGGTGTTTTTCGGAACTGGTAGCCAAACCTTGTTTACTTTCAGCATTTCTTCATCCTCCCAAACAAGGTCCCACAGGTATATATATTCTGCACACTTCCATGCCACCAACCTCTGAAGGTGCCAGAGTTGCAGTTGCAGGCAAAACGTCAGGAATAAATTCTTCCAGAATGCAGCTACACAGCCCAAAAAACCTACAGAAAACTAGCATGTTTTTAATCTGCAAAATAAAATTTGCATTTTGTGACTCAAAAACCATTTGAAAGTTTTGGTGTGTGGTTTACAATAAAAGCTGCATGAATTCGAACCACCCAGTGCGGAAGACCCCCAGTTCCACACTCGTCTGATAATGGCCATAGTCAGACACGCATTCTAGACTTTAGGAAAGCTGCTTTCAGTAAATACCACCAAACTGGGTTTGCTGAGAGGGGTGAAGGCTTTCAATGCTGCCCCAGAAGTCACATCCTCACATCTCAGTGGGCAGGGAGGAACGGGTGTTTTTTTGAGTGTGCAAGTGCTTATGTAGAGGTGTATGTATGGCACCTGATACAGTAGTGCAGCAACATGGGGGACAAAATAAGGGCATTTCCCCTCCTGGTAAGAATTTCACCTCCAATGAAATTTTCCTTCATTTCCTTAATTTCTACCTCTACAGAGAGATACTGAAAATAGTTCACACTTAGAACTCTTCCATTTGCTGAGTTTGTGTTCCCTTGGTAACTTTGCCTGCCCTTTTCTCCTTCATGCCTAAACTGGGAAGCAAAGAAAAAAAATTCAGTGTTTGTAGGGGGGGAGGGGCTGAGTTCCTATTTAAGGGCAATTTGTCCCCCTCCATAGCCACAGTCCACCCCGACCCACCATCTGGAATTGTATACAGGCCCTGGGAACATAAAGTTTGCCTCTCCCTGATACATAAGGTGCCACAAGTATGTAGAGAATACAAGAATGCAGGTGCCTGTCCAGGAGAGGTGCCTGTTCGGTTTATAGTAATTCCACACAAATGAACAAGCAGAAGAAGGGGAGGCCTGGGCTAAATATGCTCTCAGGTCTTCTTCCACCAGCAAGCAGAGACATTTTCATTCACATGGGCTTCCACCTGGGAACCTGTTGCTGCAGGATAGTCTTTTAATGGGGATGAGAGTTGGCCAGGGGTGTATGTGTGTTTGAAAATTGAAGGCATTATCCTCCAAGTAAGAATTCTATCCTCCCCATATTCTTGTAAGAAAAGAAGACACTGCTCAGAATTTGACCCATTTCCCATGGAAATGAGAACATGTGTTTGCTAAAACTGTTGCTCAGTGCTACTGCCTTTGCACCGCACCTACTTTTTAGTTAAGGCTGAAAAAGCAGTTTCAGATACAATGGGATATAAACTTAATGGAGAAAAATTCTGGATTTATGTTGTTTCTTCACCTTATGCATATGGAATTATTTCAAAGGGTAGATGGCAGTCACTGTTTTGTCCTAAGAGCAATGCTATGGACTTTGGGTGTAGTAAGGCCTCTGGCTCCTAGGAACACAGCCTGAACAAAAGACTTGTCCACAAATTTCTTAAGTTTTCAAAAGCTTTACTGGTTATAAACACAAAAATATGAAACTGATCTCCTTTTTCTCAATAGCCCTTCTTAAATACCTAGCTCTCTCTTCTTGGTGGGTTTTATCTTTCTTCTTCTGTGGACTTTTTCTTCTTCTGTGGACTTATCTTTGTCAAAGGAAAATACTCTCTCCAGGTCTAACTTGGCTGAAATCTTACTGCACACTGAGACTAGCTAGAGAGAGACAGCATAAGACCCTGGGATTTCCCACAATTCTTGTCTTTCTTAAAGCTGTAGAACTCTATTTCCCTCCTAAACTAATACATAGAAAGTCTAATATAATCTCAACTAAATATATGTCTCAAGAGCATCAAAGATGCTCTGGAGGCATGACAGTCACTGTGAAACAGAGACATTCCTCTGTTTTGTTGTACAAAATGGTACATAAAAGAAATTTCTTCATTACTTTGAGTACAGAATTCATGACACAGTCCATCACTTTCTGTACAAAATTAATTGGTCTAAAATACCTTTTTCTGATGCCCTTCCCTTTTATGTTTTAAATTACAACTCCCATGCATTTGGGTTGGGGAACACTGGTAAATGGGGATAAATCACTTCCCCTATTGACTATAATCCAAGAAAGAATTAAGCTTGAACAGTAATCAGAATTTTTGCAAACTATACCCTTCCTCCTGTGTCTTGTTAAGCATTTTGGATTCTGACACCGATCTCCAAGAACTGCTTGCTATTATCAGAATCTCTTCTTGCTGCAAGCTTTGATTCAATTTTCCATGTTGCTCATGGCTGATCAAGCGTTGTCAGATGCATTTCTAAGGGTCAAGAACTGTGAAGCGAAGCTGATGTGGTGACACACTAGATATGCCAAAGAGTGCTGAAGTACCTTCATGAATACTGTATAAGATAGATGGATGGATAGATATATAGATAAATAGATCATAGTATCATAGAGTTGGAAGAGACCGCAAGGGCCATCCAGTCCAACCCCCTGCCATGCAAGAAATCCAGATCAAAGCATCCCCGACAGATGGCCATCCAGCCTCCATTTGAAGACCCCCAAGGAGGGAGACTCCATTACACTCCAAGGGAGTGTGTTCCACTGTCGAACAGCCCTTACTGTCAGGAAGCTCCTCCTAATGTTGAGGTGGAATCTCTTTTCCTGCAGCTTGTATCCATTGTTCCTGGTCCTGTTCTCTGGAGCAGCAGAAAACAAGCTTGCTCCCTCCTCTATATGACATCCCCTCAGATATTTAAACAGGGCTATCATATCACCTCTCAACCTTCTTTTCTCCAGGCTAAACATACCCAGCTCCCTAAGGCGTTCCTCATAGGGCTTGGTTTCTAGACCCTTCACCATTTTAGTCGCCCTCCTTTGGACACGCTCCAGTTTCTCAATGTCCTTTTTGAATTGTGGCACCCAGAACTGGACACAATATTCCAGGTGGGGCCTGACCAGAGCAGAATAGAGTGGCACTATGACTTCCCTTGATCTAGACACTATACTTCTATTGATGCAGCCTAAAATCGCATTGGCCTTGTTAGCTGCCGCATCACACTGTTGACTCATGTTCAACTTGTGGTCTACTTGGACTCCTAGATCCCTTTCACATGTTGTCTCCTTAAGCCAGGTGTCCCCCATCCTATATCTGTGCATTTCATTTTTTCGCCCTAAGTGCAGTACCTTACATTTCTCCCTGTTGAAGCTCATTTTGTTAGCTGTGGCCCAGCTTTCTAGTCTATTCAGGTCATTTTGAATTTTGATCCTGTCCTCTGGAGTATTAGCTATTCCTCCTAATTTGGTGTCATCTGCAAATTTGATAAGTATTCCCCCAATTTTTTCCTCATTGATAAAGATGTTAAACAGTACTGGGCCCAGGACAGAGCCCTGTGGGACCCCACTGGTCACTTCTCTCCAGGATGAAAAGGAGCCATTGTTGAGCACCCTTTGGGTTCGTCCGGTCAACCAGTTACAAATCCACTTAACAGTTGCCTTGTCTAGCCCACATTTTACAAGCTTGTTTGCAAGAATGTCATGGGGAACTTTGTCAAAGGCCTTACTGAAATCAAGATATACTATATCCACAGCATTCCCTTCATCTACCAAGCTGGTAATTTTATCAAAGAAAGAGATTAGATTTGTCTGGCATGACTTGTTTTTCTGAAACCCATGTTGACTTTTTGTGATTATGGCATTGCCTTCTAGATGTTCACAGACTCTCTGTTTAATGATCTGCTCTAGAATCTTTCCTGGTATAGATGTCAGACTAACTGGACGATAATTGTTGGGATCCTCTTTCTTCCTCTTTTTGAAGATAGGGACAACGTTTGCCCTTCGCCAGTCTGCTGGGATCTCTCCTGTTTTCCAGGAGTTTTCAAAGATTATTGCCAATGGCTCCAATATTACATTTGCCAGTTCTTTTAATACCCTTGGATGTAGTTCATCTGGTCCTGGAAACTTAAATTCATTTAGGGTAAACAGGTATTCCTATACTATCTCTTTACTTATTCTGTGCTGAAATTCCCCTATTCTGTCCTCTGCTCCATTATCCTCAGGTTGAGCACCCTTTGCCTTTTCTGAGAAGACTGAGGCAAAGAAGGTGTTGAGTAATTCTGCCTTTTCTCTGTCCTCTGTTAGCATTTTGCCATCTTCTGCACGCAGTGGCCCTACCGTTTCCTTCTTCTTCCTTTTGCTGCGGACATATCCATAAAAGCCCTTTTTGTTGTTCTTAACCTCTCTAGCAAGCCTGAGTTCATTCTGTGCTTTAGGGTTTCTGGCCTTATCTCTACACAGGCTTGCTATTTGTTTGAATTCCTCTTTGGTGATTTCCCCATTTTTCCATTTCTTATACATGACCATTTTTAATCTTAGTTCAGTTGAAAGTTCTTTAGTCATCCATCCTGGTTTCATAGAATCATAGAATCATAGAGTTGGAAGAGACCACTAGGGCCATCCAGTCCAACCCCCTGCCATGCAGGAAATCCAAATCAAAGCATCCCTGACAGATGGCCATCCAGCCTCTGTTTAAAGACCTCCAAGGAAGGAGACTCTATCACCCTCCGAGGGAGTGCATTCCATTGTCGAACAGCCCTAACTGTCAGGAAGTTCCTCCTAATGTTCAGGTGGAATCTCTTTTCCTGCAGATGTCATGAGACATCTCCCATTTTTCTTCCTCATTGGAACTGTTTTAATTTGTGCCTTCAGTATCTCCCTTTTGGGAAACTCCCATCCATCTTGAACTGTCTTCTCTTTTAGTATTCCTGACCATGGGATCACCCCCAGTATTTCTCTAAGTTTACTGAAATCCGCTCTCCTAAAGTCTAGAACGCGTGTCTGACTATGCCTGGCTTCTCCTTTCCACTGTATAACAAACTCCAGGAGAACATGGTCACTTCCACCTAAGGATCCCACCACTTACACTTCATTAACCAAGTCATCCTTGTTGGTTAGGATCAGATCTAAAATAGCTGACCCCCTTGTTGCCTCTTCCACCTTTTGGACAATGAAATTGTCTTCGAGGCAAGTGAGGAATTTGCTAGACCTTGAGGATTTGGCTGAGTTTGACTTCCAACAAATATCAGGGTAGTTGAAGTCACCCATCACTACTACATCTCTCCTTTCTGAGTGTGTGATCATCTGTTCTAGAAAGGCATCATCCAATTCCTCCGTCTGACTTGGGGGTCTGTAGTGGACTCCCACCATAACATCCTTGTTGTTTCTCTGCCCTTATTTTTTATCCAGATGCTCTCCACCTGGCTTCCAGGATTGATGTCCTGGAGCTCTTCACTGGTGTAAATGTCCCTGACATATAGGGCTATTCCTCCTCCTTTGGGCCTGTTTCTCTTAAAAAGGTTATATCCTTCTATTTCTACATTCCAATTATGAGACTTATCCCACCAGGTTTCAGTGAGGCCAATTATATAATATTTACTTTGTTGCACTAGGATTTCGAGTTCATCTTGCTTATTTCCCATGCTCTGTGCATTAGTGTAGAGACATTTAAGACCATTTGTTCCCTTTACTTGCTACCTGTGCAAGTTTTTTTGCCTCCCACTTTTGGGTCCTTGCACTGTTTGCCTTGTTCCCTCTATGACAGTTTGACTATTTTCTCCAGCCTTTTTGCCTTCCAGAATACTGTCTCCCTCCTCCACATAATTCAGTTTAAAGCCCTCCTGATCAAATTCTTGAGACTATTGGCAAAAACGTTTCTGCCAACTGGTGTGAGATGCAACCCATCCCTTACCAGAAGTCCCTCCTCATGGAACCACAGCCCATGGTCCAAGAATCCAAATCATTCTTGGCGGCACCATCTACGGAGCCAGTTATTTACATCCGCTATTTTCTTCTCCCTTCCTGGACCATGCCCTTTGACTGGGAGAAGAGAGGAGATGACAACCTGTGCATCCACCTCTTTTGACTGATAAAAGGTTACTTGATGACAAAAAATTTAAAAGCCCAAATCTGAAATATTTTTTGTTTTTCGAATACTGAGAGAATGTTGGCTGAGGTGTTTTGACTTTTTTCTTAAACTGTGAGAATTCAGGTAAGGCCAAATGTTTTTAGTTGTCTTGTGAAATATGTAATATATTAAGTACTGAATAATGATAGCCAGTTGTTTGAGTGCTGGATCAGAACAGTGGGAGAACAGGGTTCAAATTCCCACTTGGCATGGAAGCCTACGTGACCTTGGGCAAGTCATACTCCCAGAGGAAGGCAAGGGCAAATTCTGCCAAGAAAACCCCATTATAGGGTTACCTTAAGGCAGTGGTTCCCAACCTTCCTAATGCCGTGACCCCTTAATACAGTTCCTCATGTTGTGGTGACCCAAACTCATGAAATTATTTTCATTGCTACTTCATAACTGTAATTGAATAGGTGTTTTCCAATGGTCTTAGGCGACCTCTATGGAAGGGTCATTCGACCCCCAAAGGGGTCCCAACCCACAGGTTGGGAACCACTGCCTTAAGGCCTCTGTAAGTTAGAAATCAGTTGAAGTCACACAACAGAAACAACTGAATGAGAATTATAACCGAAGACCCAAAGAAAAGAAATCCTAGCTTTTTAAAAAAATGTAATTACAGTCATAAAAACTCCACATTTGCGGGTTAAGCATTTGCAGGTTTGATTATTTGCAGATTACTGTATTTGCCTCCTCCTCCACTAATGTGCTATGCCACTTTTAACTTGGTGGGAGGAACGCAAACTGGTGGCGTGGCTGGGCCTGGCCACACAAGCATTCCCTTAACTTGTTCACTCAAATGGCAAACACAAGGGACCATATGCACCCTCCCTCACTAACTCATGCGGGTGACCAAAGGTAAGGGGATGGGGGAGCACAAGGAGGGAAAGCACACATGTTTTCTTGCTCATTTGCATGGGTGAGCAAGGGGAAGGGGTTTGAAGAAGGAAGGTGTATACATTCCCTTACTCACATGTGCAGGCAGGTGAGGAGAAGATGGGTGTCCTCACTTCTTCCCCCCTGCCCTGCCCCCCACACAAGCAAGTTAGTGAGCGAGCAGGAGAACAACCATCAGTACAGGTACTTTTTTGTATATTAAATATGGTTTGGGGACTTAGAGGTAGTTGTAGTTTTTCTACTGTCACAGGGTCTTGTGTCCCTAACCCCTGTGAAAGTTGATGGCTGACTGGTAAAGAAATATACATTTGGAATGCTAAATCAGAAATCTTTTATAGTACATTCATACCAGCTTTCTAATTTGCCAGTACTTTTGCCTTCACATTATTTATTTAATGCATTTTTTGGTTGTCCATCATGACTTCAGTCTTTCCAAAAATCACAGATGGAGAATATTTCACCTTCCAAATATCGTAGAACTACAATGTCCATCATCCCTCAGCATTCCTCCTCTGAATACATCTTGCCAAGAAAATGCCATGATAGTATCACCTTAGGGACAGAGTCAGCTTGAAGTCACAATAACAACATTATATTTTATGCTAATTTAACATTGCTTTATTTTTTTTTTGTATACCATTATGAGAGGTTTACCAAAAACACAGTAAGAGCAGGTGCATACAGACACCAAAAAGCTAGAATCCACATGCAAAAAGCCTTGATATCTTTGGTTAAAAGGACCAAAGACCAGGTGATAAGAAAGACATTAATCTGATACCTTGGGGGCTGCCAGTTTGGGTAGACATATTAGACTAAATGGACATATAGTTTGGCCTGCTATCAGGTAGATTCCTGTGTTCTCCCACTGCAAAATTAACTGGAGCTGGATATAGTAGAATCAGATACAGAAGCAGCCCTTCCACATGCATTTTCAGAATATTTCCAAACATCTGTGGCCAAGATGAGTTATTGAAGGAGCAGTGGTGTTTGCTGTGGAGTGGGTGTGCATTGCTGTCATATAACACAAAGATATAAATTTAAAAGCACCTTTATTTTCTATTAGCTCTATCATGTGCTAATGAAGGGTTGTTAAAAAAACAATTTAATTCAGGTTTTCCTTGTAATGATAAGACATAGGAAGTCGCTGGTGCATGTTGTAGAAAAGTGAAAGTACCATGTATCTGTTCTGCTTTTTGTACAACTGTTTCAGAAGGTCCATCTGCTGCTTCCAGGATTTATCACCCTCTCCTAAATTACATCTAAACATATCATCTGAGTTTTTAACTGTGTAGTTTCTAAAATGGTGAAGGGTCTGGAAACCATGCCCTATGAGGAAAGACTCAGGGAGCTGGGGATGTTTAGCCTGAAGAAGAGATGGTTAAGAGGTGATATGATAGCCCTGTTTAAATATCTGAAGGGATGTCATCTTGAGGAGGGAGCAAGCTTGTTTGCTGCTGCTCCAGAGACTAGAACGTGGAACGATGGATGCAAACTGCAGGAAAAGAGATTCCACCTCAACATTAGGAGGAACTTCCTGACAGTAAGGGCTGTTTGACAGTGGAACACACTTCCTAGGAGTGTAGCGGAGTCTCCTTGGAGGTCTTTAAGCAGAGGCTGCATGGTCATCTGTTGGGAATGCTTTGATTTTGATTTCTTGCATGGCAAGGGGGTTGGACTGGATGGCCCTTGTGGTCTCTTCCAACTCTATGATTCTATGATTCTTCAGTGCAATACAGGTTGAGTAGCCCTTATCTGGAATTCTGGAATTCAAAATACTCCTAAATCCACATGGTGGCTGAGATAGTGACAATTTTGCTTTTTGATGCAGAATTAATGCATTTTGTCACCACTTATCTGCCATGGATCAATGTTATGGAATTCTAGGGTTTGTAGTTTTGTGTTTTGCCTTCTCTGCCATAGAGCTCTGGTGGCACAAACTACAAATACTGTACCAGGATTCCATTGGATGGAGACATGACAGTTAAAGCAGTAGCAGTAGTGGTCTAGCTGAGTAGCATGAAAGGGCTTGGGGGAAGAAGCACTTGTCTTTTCACTCTCACACAAGAAACCAAAAATTGGTATCTACCAATATTTATTTGCATCAGATGTAAATATTGGTGGATGCCAATTTTTTAACTTCAACAAAAATGCAAATACCCTTTATATTCTTAACTGGATACAGTACTTCAAGTGGAATCTGACCAGCCACCTAATACAATAGACCTGTAACTCTGCAAACATGACACATCTCAGCATTCTGTTGATTAAGGTGGTGACAGTTAGTCCTATCCCTGAATTTGTGCAGCCAAATTAGCAGTCTTTCCTAGTACTGATACATGCTAGGCAAAGACCAATCATGCCAGGTGTCAGAATAATCTTTTGAGATGCATACATGAAGACTCCTGCTATGCAGACATTCATCTAATACACTAGACCCCTGGTATCCCCTGGGGTTTTATTCTAGGACCCCCTGTGGATGCCAAAATCTGTGGATGCTCAAATCCCATTATATCTAATGGCATAGTAAAATTCTGTCCCTTATATAAATTGGCAAAACTAAGGTTTCATTTTGTAGTGTGTGTGTGTGTGTGTATACAGTCGTCCCCCCCAATTCGCGGACTTGGAGTCTGCGGTTTTGCCCGTTCCACGGACAGCAAGCAGGGAGGGACAAAATGGTGTGCACGCAGGAGCGCACTGCTATTGAAACCAATGGTGACTCCAATATTGGTGTTTTTCTGGATTTGCTGGAGGGGGTCGGAACGTATCCCCTGCAAATCGGGAGGGACTCTGCACACACACACAGAGAGAGAGAGAGAGAGAGAGAGTATATTCAAACCATGGATGGTTGAACCTGTGGATATGGTGGGTCAACTATATGCATGAAGGTTTGGGCAGCAGTAGTCCACAAACATTTTGTCTTTACTTACACATTGCTGGAACATGCAAGTTGAGTTGCCTGAATCTTATGAACAGCTTCATTATATTGATGGCTTATAGTCTGCTTGTGCTGAGCTAGGACATATAGACCCTTCCACCATGTATTTCTGTCAAGACAGGTCCTTCCATCCCCTGCTTTCATTCCTGCCCCCCTTTTGGTATGTAAATACAAGCTTTTACATTTCTTTCAGTGCATTTCACTGTATCTTTTTGAGAATAATGTTCCAGCCTGTCAAGATCACTTTGAATCTGGGTTTGGTCTTCTGTAACCCCTCCTTGCTTTGTGTCATCTGTAATCTGATAAGCAGTCCCTCCATGCCATCATTCATGTCAACTGAAATCCCAAATTATGGTAACCTGCATTAATATGTCTTTACCAAATAAAGGAGGAAAAGAATTTGCAAGCAACCCTCCCAATATACAACTCAGTGTCCCAAACCAGTCTTGTAAATAATCTTGAGCATAAAAAATATAAATTCATGTTCCAAGAATGAAATAATTAAAGATATGTAAACTTGAAAACCAATTAGCTATATGTAATTAAAGTCCAACCTAGACTTTCACACTATGAAGTTTATCACACAAAGGCTCAGGGAACAGTCAGAGAATGGAATGGAAGGGGCCAGGAACGGGTGTGGGATGAGTGGGGGACGCATTTTACTGCACGCAGAAGTCCCTCACTCATTCCGTTCAGTTCCCCAACCATTCCCCATCCATCCCAAAGGGGGCGATTTTTGAGAACTGTTCAAAACAGTTCTCAAAAATCTCCTCCTCTGGGATGGACTAGGAACGGAAGGGCAGGGAATGGAACATGTGAGGGACTTCCTTGTGTGCAGTAAAATGCATCCCCCACTCGTTCCATTCCCTTTCCTGCTTCTTTTGGACCATTCTCCAATGGTGCCAGGAACCTGTGTGATAAACTCCTCCGTGTTTTCTGGGCCAACCTTACTCTGTTGTTTTCACTTAAGGAGAACCAGGAAGCATCATGCCAGTAAGACCCAAGAAGCCTATTTAAAGTGAAGCCACACTCCTGGCATTAGCTTGTTGACTTCAGGCATATGAAGGTGTTGGAGAAGGATGTGCTGTCTTAGTGTTGGATCAAGATATGGGGGTTGCCAATGTTCTTAAGGACTAGAATTTGATAGTAATGTGGTACAGGTAACAACACTAATCTGTAAAGTAGTATTAAACTACTAAAAACACACATTAAAAAGCCTTTGCCTCTAATGAAGCCACGGGAGATAGAAATGAACCTCTCAATACATTTTTGTTTGGCTGTCTTTGATGTTCCTTTATTCAAGGATGTCCATTTCAGTGTCAGAGAGAGTGTTCTGGAAGACTGACTGACTTTCATTGTTTTTTAATATTTCCTTTCCTGATGTCAGATGTATGCCCATTTAACATTTTGTGTAGATACTGGATAGACTAGTTTGACTTGGTGCATCATCTGTGTATGTGGAATTCTACACGCCATTATCCGCAGACCACACAGCTATTGCATGATGTCTGAAGACAAAGGGATTTATAATTTCACACATCTGGAAGTAGCCCAGAATTTGAAAAGGCTGTATTAAAATGTGCTTAGAACCACATGATGTGTTCCTGATCTCACTCTGTTACAAGATTATCTGCCCAAATCGGTTCCATTTCCTTTAATTTTTACAAGAGATTTGCAGCTCAACATTATCCATGTCTGCTTAAAATTAAACCCAATTAGACCTAATGGGATTTACTCCAAATAAGTGCACTGGATTATAATCTTAGGCAGCAATTTTAAGGGCATAAAACAATACTGCTGGATAAGATAAAACTGTTATTTACTCCAGCAGTTCTGTTTCCTTCCATGGCCAAACAGATACTTTTAGGAAGATCACAGGCAGGACATGAGAACCAGAGTATCTTTTCAGCATTGTTCTTTAGCAACAGAAATGCAAAGACATATCACCTTTAACCCTGGAGTTAATATATAGCAGTGATTCTCAAAATGGGTGTTATTGCCCCCTAGAGCCAGTGGAAAGATCCAGGAGGGCAGTGAGAGAAAAGAAGGCAGCAGGAGGGTCTTCAGTCAAAGTACTGGCACATAGGAAGACGAGGGGAACCAGCAGACTTTAGGACCACTGTGAAACTGGTTTTCAGGATCTCTTAAAACTACCATGCAGCCTCACTAATCACTTTGTATGGTGCGCCTCCACTTTGCTTGCCCCCATGAGTTCACTCCCTTAGCCACATCTTTTGCTAGTTGTGGCAATGACGGTTGAGAAACTCTTGCAAGGCTTAGGTGCAGGGCATTGCTTCTGTGGCTCAGAGCAGTGCCATTTGGGAATAGACTGACTGGAACAAGGAGTCAGAACACACATCAGTGGGAAAGAAGTAGCAGCAAAGAGAAGCTTTCAAATTTGGGGCCCCACTTAAGTTTTACAAGCTTTGCCAGGACTTGGCTGGCAGTTGGAGCTGCACTCCTTCTCATGCTTTCTTTCATTGAACAGATCAGGAGAAGAGATAGCAGAAGAAACAATGTTTATGTGTGGTGGGGGAATGACTTGAAGCTGTTTGGGGAAGTCACATATCTTAGGAGAAGGCTAAGGAGTATCCAGGAAAGAGTTGTTCATTCACTTTGGAGTGGCTCCTGTAGTTAAAATCTGTTCCTCTCCCTGTCCACACAATCTTCAATCCAGAGCATGTGGCCTCTGTAAGTCCCATACACACACACACCATCTGTGCTCCTCCACCCTGGTGAAGGATTGAGAGTCCTTCCTCACCAGGGAGAAATGTGGGAAGGCGGCTGCACCCCACTCCATCTTGGTGAAGAAGGATTTAGAGTCCTTCCTCGCTGGTGAAAAGTTTCTTCCTTTGTACCCAGTCACCTTGGGAGCAGTAACCAAGCAATTGGCCAGTTGGTCTTCCTTTTGCTGTAAGGCTAGCATGGGTGAGAGGAAGGAGCAGTCCTGGGCCGCTGCTATATTCACACATGAGAGGTTGAGCAGTGGCAAGCTGGACATGAGTGAGGTAGATGCTGCTGGTTGTCTGGCTGCTGTACAAAGCGGGGCCGGTGGCAGTGAGGGGGCACCCTCTTTTTCTGGAATAGGCATTGGGTGGGTTGTTAGGGTTGTTGCCAAAGAGGAACGGGGGCAGTAGCCTGAAAACAAATTTGGGCTAATGGTGTATAGCTTCTGTGCTTTATAGGAAATGATAGCTTCATTATTTATCTGTAGATTATAGATCATTCATAGATGTCTTTATTATTTATAATATTATTATAGATAATTTATAGATATCTTTAAAGATGAAGACCATCATCACATATTTTGGCAGCAAAATCTCTGGCTTAATAATGTTCTGTGTTAAGAAATTCTGCATGGACCTACCTGGGAGTAAACTCCATTGAACAATGTTGGATTTTCTTTTGAGTAAACATTCATAGGATTCTTTATCTGTTTGACTTGAATTGGGCAGTCCTACATTGAGATCTCTGCTTAGTCATGAATATCAGTGGACATTTCTCAGACAAGACATTTTTTTATCTATCACTCTATGTTAGACAGGATAGGATGGGTTCTGTAGCCTTGTGCATGTCACCTTGATTTTTATGGTAAGATTGAACAAAAATCCCTGGTGGAATGCATTATATACTTTCAATGCACAATAGGAAAATAACCCTTAAAAAATAAAGGGACATGGCAAGAGAAGGACTGCTCTTAGTCTTCTTTTAAAAATGTACTCCTTATTCTCCACCCAAGGGCGGTATTATAGTACTGTAGCTCTAACTGTGGTTACGGATTTTGTCATTTGTGCTAGATAAATGTTTCTTAATTGAATTGAAAAGTCTGGCACAGAAGCACAGCAGTTCTTCGGTAAAAACTAATACTGTAAATCTGAGAGGCAACCACTAAGAGATGGTGACTACCAAGCATATTGAGTTATTTCCATTTTTAATCTACATCTCAATGACCTAATGTTTAGAGAGGAGCTCGCGGCTTAGTAGTAGGCTACCAATTAGGGTAGGCAGTTTGATGCCTATGTGATATTTTGCACTAAAAATGTCATCATCCCTTAAAGCCCTAATTCCATGATCCTGCTCATGTTCGCTAAGGCTGATGGGAGTTGTGGTTTAAACATCTGAAATGTAATGACTTGTTTGCTCTTGTCCCTTGTATCTCCAGGTAGGGCAAGTAGGAGGACTTTGCATGCAGAAGGTCTTTGGTGAAACCTCCAGCATCTCAAAATGTATCTTGGAAAGACACCTGTGTAAAACTTTGGAGAAGTGTTGCCATGCATTGTAGGCAACACTGAACAACTTCATGTAAACATGTGCAGCTGAAAAACACATCTGCTGTTGTGTTTAGTGAGAAAGCACAGCAGAGTTTATTTCTGGCCTGGGTTGTGGGGAAAACACGCCACTGTGTGTAGAACAACTTCCTTGGTAACCTCCCAAACTAATTCTGGGTGAATGGAGCTCCTCAGATCATAAATGTCTTACTTGGCAGGACTCAACTGAGTGTATTTGTTTTTTCCACCTTATCTTTTACAGCTCCCACTGTTCCTATTTGTCCTCCTCCAGAGACCTGGTGGCCGGGCCCAGTTATAATTATTGCAGCATGCTGCACCACACCAGTGTTCCTCTGTCTAGTTTTCATCATTTGCTACAAAGCCATAAAAAGGTAAGACTGTGTGAGCATATTGAGAGCCACAAGATAAGCTGTCATGTGGAAGAATAACCATACAGATACTGCACTGTTGCAGATCCTACGAACCCCTAAAAAGGAGAGCAGTTTTCTAAACTCAATTTCTGAACCTCTAACTAATGCATACAAACTCCAATTAGTGTTTGAGAATTGGTAATTTTTCTGCTTCTTGTCCTCTGTCTTTTGCTTTTCTTGCTTAATAAATCCCTTAGAAGCTCCCCCTTTAGTACACTTGTTGTTTTTCTGACACTGCTGCCTATGGGCAGGCCTATCCTGTGCTACTTCCACCACAGTCAGTCACCACTGATTTCACAAAGAACCTTATTGCATTATTAAACAAACCTGGCAGACAGACCAAAAGATGTGTCCCCCCCCCCCCCCGACCTCTGCAGGACATCGTTCTCTTTCATTCTCTTCTGGTTGTAAAACCATAGTAGAGGATTGTAAAAATGTCGTAAAAGTGTCCCATTTGCCAAGCTAAAATAATCCATTTGGCAAAAATGATGCTTTTACAATGCTCTCACATGCTTTTACAACCTGAAGAGAATGAGAGTCATACGAAGGGAGAGAAAAAACACCCATCTTTTTGTTTGCCTTCCAAGTTTGTTTAATAAAGCGATAAGGTTCTTAGATGTGGCATCTTAAGAAAGGTGAAACCTTATAAACAATTGTTAAAACAATTGGTAATGTACCATTTCACATTGCAGCTGTGAGATCGAGTGTCTGGACTTGAATACATAAAATACTTTTCCCACACACACACTAAATTATATGTTCATGAAGCTAGGAGCCCAAGTTCTGAAGTGGATGCAAAATCCCTTTTGGCCATTACACTGGATATACACACACTAAAAACGCAAGTCACTAGTGATATTTCATGAAGCAAGTTGTGTCCAAGTAAAGATGCATTGAATTGCAGCCTCAGTTTGGACTATATAAGTTTAAATGGCTGGGTTTTAGGAGACTTCCACTATTTTATCGATTCTGCATTTGTCACCAGCTCTTAGAATTCCATGTAATCTAGCAGTGTTTGTAAAATGAGTAATCTTAACTTGTGAACAAAATTAATAATCTTCCTTTTGCACAACCTAATCTTCATTTTGCGCAAAATGAGTACTTTTGCATGAAATACTATCAAGATTTACTGTGAATACTGGCTTATCAGTAATGAACAAGTGTTCTTTCTCACACTGATATTTCACTATTACTGTCTGACTCCTTCTGCAAGTGCTGGTAACCAACAATTTGCCATCAATATCATGCTTAACATTTTATCTGGACCCTGCCTTGTTGCTCCACTAACAAGCCAGGATCCAGAAGCCAACTACAAACCTTGGCTTCAAACAGAGTATGTTTGGAGGAGGGGAAGCCAGGAATCCAAATCTGAACATAAAAAAGTTTGTAGTTTCTAATGTGAAGTCGAAGGCTTTCATGGCTGGCATCCATAGTTTTTTGTGGATTTTTTGGGCTATGTGGATTTTTTGGGAATGCAGGAGTGATTTGCATATGTATTGTCCCACTCAAAGTCAGGGGCTTTCCCAGCAGATAATGATCACCAATTAGCAGACACTAATCCTCTTTTGCATTAGCCTTCCAGCCTGAGGTCTGCCATCAGCACAGAACAATACACATTCAAATCACTCCTGCATTCCCAGGCTCACACAGTACTGTATATATAGACCCACTTTTTTCCAGGCAAGCATTCTCTGAAGATGACAGCCACAGATGCTGGCGAAACATCAGGAAGAAGCTCTACTAGAACATGGCCACATAGCCCAAAAAACCCACAAAAAACTTGGTAGTTTCTATTCCCAGTTAAAAGGGAGGATAGTGACGTTGATCATAGTTAAAATTCTAAAGTCCTTTATTAAATCAACTCACAGTTATAAGATAATATGCAACCTTTCAGATTCTCCAGAACTTTTCATCATGCAAAATATTTAGTAAGCAATTGAAAGTGGCTGATGTTCAGTTTATGGAGACTACATTTAGTTATAGTTGTAAGGTAGAACATTTCCAGAAGGTGGTGATGTGGACTCCATTCAGTTAACATGGATTGAAGTTGTTTGAGTTCAAGTCACTTCAGTGGTTCAACTTGGACGCAAGTCAGCAATTAATGACACTCTGGCTCGACTTGTGTCACAACTTGTATATTTTTAGCAATCAACTTGCTGGCCTAATGTCATAAGAAACAGCAAACATGTTGGGGAATGAGCTAGAGGCAGGGCTTGAAGTCTACTCAGCAGCCTGCCCTGCTGCACATTGAGGAGCTTTCTAAAGCTTTTGACTCACACTTGTTGCCTAACGTGTTTGCCATTCCCCTTTGAGCAATGTGATGCACCATCCCACACTATGGGGGTGAGTCTTGCTTGCTGCTCCTAGAAAAAGGCTTCAGAAGGTTCTTCTGATGTGTAGTGGGGACAGGCTGCTGAGTAGATCTCAAGCCCATTGCCTAATACATTTGCTGTTCCCCTCTGAGAAATGTGCCCCATGGTATGGAGGTGAGTCTCACCTGCTGCTCCTAGGAAAAGCTGTAGAGGGGTCCTCTAATATTCAGTGGGAACAGGTTGCAAAGCAGACATCATTTTTCTAAATTGCAATCTTGATAAATTGCCTGATAATTTATTTTTACCTAATTTTGTACACGTCTTGGTTTTCTAATTGTTTAAATTCTCCACGCATGCACACATGCATGTGCACACATGCACACTCACACACATTCCACCACCACTTCCTTTTTTCTGTTAAAGTTGGCTCTCAAACTTGAGACTTGACTTGAAAGTATCTTGCATGGACATGAGACTCAACTTGAGACTTGAAACTAGAGCATTAAGATTTGACTTGAGACTTGATGTAAAAGACTTGTAAAAGGGAGAGAACAGGCTGGCCTGAAGAGACAGTGCCCTCCCTCCGTAACTGTCATCCTTGGGCCTGTGAGGAAGAGAACAGGCTAGCCTGAAGAGACAGTATTCTTGGCTGTATATTATATTGTAACATGTTTAAAATGTATATTCCCTTTGAACTTGTAAACCGCTGTGATCTCCCAGGAAAAGCGGTATAGAAATAAATATTTTATTATTATTATTAATCCATCACTGTCAGAAGACATGTCCTGAGAGGGTTTCAGGACTACTGTGATGAAAAAAATTAATTAATGATTGATTCTCCTGTTTTATGGAATAATCTAAGAACAATTGTAGAAGGTTTATTAAATAACAAATAGCCAATAGATCTGAGTTCTAGTGACATGCACTCTCAGAGGGGAAAGTCCCAGCTTTATCTGGTTATTTTTACAATTCTTCTTTGCTTGAAGAAAAAAAACAGTAGTTTTTTGTGAACCAATGTGCTTACTCTATTTATTTATTTAATGTATATCCTGCTTTTCTCCCAATATGGAACACAAGACAGAACACAATCAGCCAGAACAATTCTGGTTTACCATTTTGTGAATATGTAACTAGTGAATGCATTTGTGCTATGCTGCCATTGTCTCTTAATTTCTTTTTTTTTCCATTCCTTCTTCTGCATTATTGTTATCCCTGTGCACCTTGATAATGAAAAAAGGAAGACAATGTTGGATGTGATTTGTAAAGTTGAAGGCTTTCATGGCCGGCATCCATAGTTTTTTGTGTGTTTTTCAGGCTATGTGGCCACATGGCCCAAAAAACCCACAAAAAACGTTGGATGTGATTGTTTGTATGACAGTATTCATATTCTTTTCATTGCCTTACCAGTGCACCTCCTACATAAGTAGCATATTAAACATAAAGTATTTTAGTGCAATCATACAACCAAACTGCTTTTATTACTTTTTGTGGGAATATATCTATATAGATATAGATATATAGTGTACCTTTTTCCAAGAAGGAAGGAAGGACCAGCCCACACAGAAACAAGGAAAGTTATTATACAAGACTATCTCAGTTTCATTCAACAATATTTGTGCGGTGGTAAATTCTGTACTAGATGCATAGATTTGACGCAAAGGTAGATCTACATTGTACTCTTTCACTGATATCTGAATAGGAGCAGGTTATGCCCCTAAATTTCAGCAATGTACCCTTTGTAGTTTTCTTTCTGTACATGAGGGGTGGTAATTTGAGATATGTCAGACACATACAGTTTCTAATTATGTCTTTGTGGCCATTGAGACACCCAGATTCCTTGGGAAAAGCTGAAAGAAAACAGTGGAATGCCATTCCTGGAAGCTACTAGGAATGGCAGTACACCTTATAAATAAATTCTAGTTCTAGGAATGACAGTACACCTTATAAATAAATTCTAGTTCTCCACACATATTTAATTGTTTTACAAAACCCTCAAACTAGAAGTGAGCCTTTGATTCATTTTAGGTTTTTTTCCCTTGTGTGTGCGTGCGTGCGTGCGTGTGTGTGTGTGTGTGTGTGTGTGAGAGAGAGAGAGAGAGAGAGAGAGAGATGATCTGCAATCCTGCATAGTAGATCCACAAGCAGAGCAATGCTAGGCTAAGGCATGTGCCACGCCACCCCTCACAAAGAAACCTCACTGTATATCCTCTGAAACAACCATGCATGGCCATTCCATGCCTTGTAGGGAGCATGCAGGATTGGAGCAGTATCTGACTATGTTCCCATAGCCAGATGCAAAGCAATTATATCAGTAATGAGATCCACCAGGATGTCTCGGCGCTGCTGTAATCATTCCATGCCTGGATACAGGGACCTAGCCAAACACTTCTCCAATTCTTCCCATTCCCCATAACACAGAGAATGGCCACAAAGGACATGGGTTCAGAGGCTGTATGGTACGTCAGAAAGGGGGGGGGTCCTTTGGGCACTGTAGAGGAAGCAAGGGAAACTTACAGATGAATATGTTAGCCCTGGTTATTTTCAACAACAACATTGGCCCTGGTGGTGCAGTGGTTAAATTCCTGTACTGCAGCCACTCACTCATAAACCACAAATTTGTGAGTTCAATACCAGCCAGGGGCTCCAGGTCAATTCAGTCTCGCATCCTTCCAAAGTCACTAAAATGAATATCCAGCTTGTTACGGGCAATTAGCTTACATTTTGTAAACTGCTTAGGGAGTGTGGTGATAAGCAGTATAGAAATGTACTTGCTATTGCTATATAGATCATCATATTGAATTTTCTTTCTGAGAGATGAAGAATATGGGGCAAAATATACCCTCATGAGGCATCTCTCCCCCAAGCAATGAAGAGTATTATGGTTTTTAAATGTTCCATTAACATAAACAAGAGCAATCTGGAGGCTGTGTATGGCTCCCAGGGCTATTTTGTACCTCTCAGACCATCCTAAAATACACTGTTGAAATTTGGCAGTGTACTGCATCACTGAATTCATTGGTTCATTTTCTGGTCTCTAAAGTGGCAGAAAACAAGTTCATTCCATCTTCTACATGACATCCTTTCAATTTAAAAGATTGCTGTCTTCACCTCTCAGTCTTGTCTTCTCCAAACAAAACATACCCAGCTTCCTAAGTCATTTCTCATTAGATGACCTTTGATCAACTTAGTTGTTCTTCTCTGGACACATTCCAGCTTGTCAATATCCTTCTTAATTGTAATGCCCAGAACTGGACACAGTGTTCTAAGTGAGATCAAAATAGAGAGGCACTACTTCTTCCATTGATCTGCAATTGCATTTTTTGGCTGCTGCATCACATTCTTGACTCATGTTTAGCTTGTAGTTTACCAAGACCATATATCATTTGCACATGTACTGCTTTCAAGCCAGGCTTCACCCATCCTCTATTTGTATTTCAATTTTCCTGCCTTGGTGTAGTACTTTAAATCTGTCTCTGTTGAAATTAATTTTGTTAGATTTAGCCCAGAAGGTGGTTGGTTAGTATAGTTAGGCCAGAGAAGAGATTAAGAGGCATGAAGACACCTACACCCTGTGTAGATTCCAGGATCAGGAGATGATCTGGTACCTTAGGGTATTTTGGCATGTTATATAATATAGTTTGGTGACACTGCTGTAGTTATGCAACTCTGATGACACTGTCATGGTTCTGTCACATGGAATCCCAGGATTTAGTAGTTTAGTGAGCTGCTTAATATTCTCTGCTAGATAGTTTCATTGTACACATGGAATTAACAGAAGATGCTAACTATCTTGTAAAGCCTTTTACTTATTTAATCTAGGACCATTAAACATGATTTTTTTCCCTCATGTTTGTGCAGGGAAAAGCGCAAACTTCTACCATAGGGCATCATATAAATGCAGGCATATGAAAAGTTTCACCTTTCATTGTGGTATGGTTAAAAACATAAACACACAGTCTAATTTAGTTGTCCCCCCAACCTGTGATCAGATATATTGAATGCCCGCCAATATGGCTGGGTATTTACTACCTCTGATACCCAAATTGACATCCCCATCTGCCAATTTAATGCTAAAAATGAAGGTTGAAGGGACATGTAGTCAGCTTCAGACCTCCAAGCTGCTTCTCTGCATCATCAGGAAAAACTAGGAAGCTGGAACGTATCCATAGAATTGGATAAAAAAATGCCAGAAGAATGGGACTTGCTCATTATTATTCAACCAGTTTGAGCATAGCATCAATAAAGTGTTATACACTATAGGATATGACTTAGAAAAGTTGCATTTTGGATTACAGCTCCCAACTCCCACCCAATCCCAGCCTCGCCAACATGGCCACCTGCATGGTGGTACAGAGTTTCTGGGAGATGTACTCCAAAAGGTAACTTCTTAGGGCTAAGGTAGCTAGTATGATATAGTGGTCTGAATGTTGGACTATGATTTTGGAGACCAAGGTTTGGTTTTCAGCTCAGCCATGAAACCCACTGAGTGACCTTGGGCAAGTTGCATGCTCTTAGCCTCAGGGAAGGCAATGGCAAACCTCCTTTGAACAAATCTTACCAAGAAAACCCATGATAGGTTGGCCTTATGGTCACCATAAGTTGGAAATGACTTGAAGGCACACAACAACAACCACTAGGATTAACTGCTGGATTTAGGGCAACAGTCTGTAAATTCATCATATGCTAAACAGCACTATCTTAACAAATACAGTGCAACAAGTTTGAGCAGCAGCTGATCTTGTTGCCTCTTAATATATGGTCGCCCCTCCATTTTCACAGACTTGGAGTCTGCACACCTTTGCCTGTTCACAGGCAGCAAACAGGGGGACAAAATGGGGGTGCTCCCATGGTATGTACTCGCAAATGCCTCTGGGCTTGCACCATCATTCAAGCCAATGGGGCTTGGATATTGGCGATTTTTCATTTTTGCGGGGGGGGGGGGGGAGGATTCCCCGAGAAAACAGAGGAGCAACTGCATTTTCTTAAAAAAAATTGACAGTGTTGAGTCCTTAGCTCAAAACAAGATGAAAAATATTTAAGAGGAAAGTCTGGGAAGGGCTAAGTATTTTAGTTAAAATAATATATGGGGCAAGAGGACAAGGGACTGCATTATGTAACTCTCTTTTTAAATATTTTGGTGGCTCCTTGGAATCTCATTTTGATAAGATCCTTATATAAAAGCAAAAGGAACACAAACCCATCTCTTGTTATGTAAAGTCAAGAGATAGTAGCTGTCTCCAGAGCTATAAAAAAAAATAGCAAGTGCTGTTCTTCCTAAGCCTTGTGCCACTTAATCCTGCAAGTGATTAGAAGAACTGATGGGAGATGTTCCAAATTAATTTCATCTTAGCAAGGGAAAGGTGCTATTAAGATGTAGCAGTACCAGAATAACACTACCAAGGGTGAATTTTCTCAGCAGCCTGTTCTACCTGGGGAAGCGACTTCTTCACCCTGCTGTTTTGTAGTGGATCAAAGGCTTTGCCAACAAAGAACACTGTTGCTGAGTCAGCAGGAGAATGTGGGCATTAATGGTCCCTCATCGGGGACTTGTCACTCATCAGTGTAACTTTTTGCTAGGCTGCAGAGCATCCTTGAGCATATCTTGGCACAGAGGGGAAATACTGTCAGTTCCTTGGTATGCATGTCCTTGGATCTAATGGTAGGTTTTAGCTCTAGATGATAATTGAGAACACTCCAGCATCCTTTAAAGAAAACCACAGAACACAGAACAATAACATTCATAATCCACATTTCAATGATCCTTTTATTGTCCAACCAAAATACTGTCCTGTGCCCCTAACCCCAGCGAATGTGGAGAGATGAGTGTACTTTCTGTTACTTTTTTGAAGGAAAAAAAGGCCTTACAGTTGATAACTGAATGGCATGAAACTGCTATTCATAGTAATTTGCTCTTGTTGCGTTGATTTTAAATTGTCATTTTTATCCAAATCCATGATACCACCCCTGCCAAAGTAATTTGTTACTGGTATCACTGCCTCCTTATTTTCAGGCTCTGCTGCATGTGAGCTTGGCATGCATTTTGAAATCCCCAGCATGGTCATAGAATCATAGAGTTGGAAGAGACCACAAGGACCATCCAGTCCAAGCCCCTGCCATGTAGAAATACATTATCAAAGCACACCTGACAAATGGACATCACCCTCTATTTAAAAACCTCCAGAGAAGGAGACTCCATCCCACTCCTATGTGTTTTAATGCTGAGCAGCTCTTACTGTCACAAAGTTCTTCCTAAAACTGAGGTGGAATATCTTTTCCTGTAGCTTGAATCGATTGCTCCTTGTTTCAGGAGCAGTAGAAAACAAGTTTGTTTCATCCTCAATATGTCATCCCTTCAAATTTTAAACATAGCTATCATGTCACCTCTTAACCTTCTCTTTCCCAGGCTAAACACACCATAAGCTGCTCCTCATAGAGCATGGTTTCCAGATTTTTTACCATTTTAGTCACTCTCCTCTGGATGCGTTCCAGCTTGTCACTATCCTCCTTGAATTGTGGTGCCCAGAACTGGACACAGTATTCCAGGTGAGGTCTGACCAAAGCAGAATAAAGTTTTAGGTTCCATTCAAATGTAATTTTGTTAAGCCAGGTGTCACCCATCCTATATCTGTATTTCATTTTTCTCCCTAAGTGTAGTGCTTTACAGTACAGGAGAAGCTGACACTACTTCCAGGCTAGTTCATCCAGCTTAAATAGTAAACAACGGAGACAGCAGGATGACAGTACATCAAGAGAAAACCACAGTTTTCTCAGTAAAGTAGTTTCTTATATTTCAGATTGAGGTGGCTAATGAATGAAAAGACAATAGCATCAGATCAATGATCTGATTCACACTTTACATGGCAGTTGTGTTGGACAAGATTTCCAATTGTTAATTAACCTTATCAGTACCAGAGCTTGTTAACATTCAGAGTTCCAAGCTTGCAGAATTCAACGATATAGCTGTGTTAGTCTGTAGAATCAGTACGTAGAGATATCTTGTAGCACCTTTGAGACTCACTGAAAGAGTTCCATGCTCTGGCAGAAAAAAAATATTTTAGGTTACCACTGTCAGAATTCTCTAGCCAACATGGTCAGTATCTGTGAAGGCTCTGGGATTCTGAGGACTGTGAATTTAAAAAGCAACTTCTCCAATCTCTGATCAATATTTCCTTGGTCAGTATGCGGGGGGGGGGGGGGGTGGGGGGGTGTTGAAAAGCCAATTTAAACTGGTGCATTTGACACCAGATCCTGCAGCAGTTCTTTTTTTAAGAATTAAAATTCCACTGAATTAGAATTAGAATTTTCAGATTAATTCGGATCACGCAGCCACCGTTCAGGAAATGGAGGCACCTCCATTTTGATCAGACCAGATTTAAATGCCATGGAAGGATTCGCTGCCTCAAAATGTAGTGGGAACTATGAATCAGTTTTGAATCATTCACAGATGCGAATCTCTTTGTGCAAAAAATGTGTGATTGCCCCATAGATATAGATAGATATAGCTATATCCAGAGTAACCATGTTGGCCCTGCACCTGTTTTGGGCTAACTAAAAAACGCCAAATATATCATGCACACCCAAAAACTGTATTGCCATTTTGTGGATTTTGGATTTTGTTCTATTTCTCTTCAAAAAGAATCTTCAGCCTCATAAAGTGAATCTTTGGGCCCTGCAGCAAACTCTTATGAGTTCAGACAAAATGCAGTGGAGCTCTTTTAATTAATTTAAGCAGAGCTGGTTACAGGGCATTACATGAAAATGTTCTTTTTCCCCCTCTCAGAAAGCTTGGAATGCACACTACTTGAGCCCCTTACTCTCATCTGGAAGAATGATGAAGGGCTCTGAAGGGCTTTGGGTTTTTTTAAATGTGTGTGTGCTCTCCTCCTGTAAATCCAGTCTGTCACGTAAACAGTGAAAGGTTGTTTGAGGTCAGGGCACCAAAAGGCCAGCTGAAAGTAAATGTGTCTTGAAACCAATTGCAGCATTGGTATAGACCAGTGGTTTTCAATCTTTTTCTTCTCACAGCACACTGACAAGGTGCTAAAATTGTCAAGGCACACCATCAGATTTTTAAAGGACCTGTTTATCATTTTTAAACAATTGTAAATCACCATCTACCTTTTGTTCACCCTTGCTTCACTGCAAGGATAGAAATTGTGCAGTGCTCCATGTGCAGTTGACTGCAGCTCCCAGTATCCCTTAGCACTGTGTATGCTGCCCATGGTTGTGGGAGTTGTAGTCCAACCATTTCTGGAGGAACACACAGTTCCTACCCCTGTTCTACTGAGTTTCCTTTTGGATAGGGTAAACCACAGAAAGTGAGTATTGAGACACGTAAAAGCAAATACTGAGTACTGGGCGCTGCAATCCAAGTCCTTCTGGAGTGCTGCACAGTTGCAAGAGTTGGCAAAAGGTAGGATGTGCTCTACTGACAGATCTGGAGTCAACTCACAGAGATTCCCCACTGTTTAACAACAGCAACGTATACATTGCTAAATACATTGCTAAAACAAAGAAAGCTTGCCAGGAGTGAGTGGGTTCTGTTGCTTGAAACAGAGCCCAGAATTTTTTCATTTAAGTGTTTGAGGTTTGTACTTGAGTGTATCTTGGATTCCTAATAAATCTTAAAATCTCAGGTAATTCTCTGCCCATTCCTGCAGTACAGTATTAAACACCGCCCTCCTACTCCACAGACACATACTCTGCCAGGACGCTTCACCCCACTTTTATGTGGGGAAGCATAAACAGCTAAGCCTCAAAGCCTATCCTGTACCCACATCTCAATTAAGCACTGCCCCCATTCCAACACCTGTGAGGCCAAATCAGTTCACCTGATGAGAAAGAGGTGAAAAAAGGAAGAGAAAACATTGACACCTTCTTT
Organism: Sceloporus undulatus; assembly: GCF_019175285.1. Taxonomy (NCBI): domain Eukaryota; kingdom Metazoa; phylum Chordata; class Lepidosauria; order Squamata; family Phrynosomatidae; genus Sceloporus; species Sceloporus undulatus. The sequence continues at coordinate 353,759,100 of NC_056522.1, read as the reverse complement.
CCACCCATACCCTTGTCACTCAGTGCATCCTGGCCACAGAAAGAGGTTCTCCCCACTTTTCCCTGCCCCTCTTTGACAATGACAACAATAACTTATTATTATTATTATTATTATTATTATTATTATTATTATTATTATTTCTTACCCACTTCTCCCTATGGATCGAGGTGGGGAAGAACAGCAAAAGAACACATTAATTAAAACATGCAACAGTTTAAAAGGACAAATAAGACACACAATTTAAAAACAGTCCACGTTTAAAATTCAGCATCTAAAGCCACAGTTTAAAAAGTCTGGATAAGCTTCTCAGAAGAGACTTGTCGTCAATGCTGTTTTAAATTTGGTCAGTGTATTCAGCTGTCAAATCTTTTTGGGCAGATTATTCCACAGTATAGGGGTGGCTGAAGAAAAAGTCCTCTGGCTAACTGGGGTAAATGTCCGCCAGAAGACCTGGGGAGGATTAAATGGAAGGAGGCAATCCTGTAAGTAACCTGGACAAGTGGAACAAGAGCCACCAGGCACTCAGTAAGAGCAGCAGCTGCAACAGCTTCACCTCACATGACTAAGGCACCATGGTTCAGATATCATTTTCCTGTGACAAGGCCTCTAAAGCGACAAGCAGGGAGGGAGAAGGAAGAAAGGAAGCTACTGGGAGCTGAAGTTCAAAACATCTGGAGGACCAAAGTTTGGGGAGCACTGTCTTTGGAGAATATATTTATAAATATCCAAAATGACACTCATGTCTCTCTTAGTAGGATATGCATGAACTTCTTCCCCATGAGGACAGCATACATTTCCTCCACTGCCATAAGTTTCCCAACACTACAAAAGGCATCAAAATTGCTTAAATGGCTGAGACTTCCCACTGCTATGGGCCCAGTTTCTCTATGTTGGATGACATTATTCTGTATAAGTATATATTATTGTTAAATTTCACTATTACAAGGTACTGCACGGAAAGAAAAAGGTGTGCATAATAATAAAGAAAACAAAAAATGGTGGCACAGACCAGTAAAAGTACTTACAACCACTTTCCATTTCACTGCTTTCAGTGACTTTGGTAGCCAGTTTCACCAATAACTGATTCTGTGTTAGGAATGAATCTTATATAAGAGTGAGATAAGTTTAATTAAAATGCCTTCTGAATTATATTCTTTTGATTTTAGGATACATGAAAATTCATGCATGAGTGATGGAGAGGTTATGGATGATGAAGTCCTATTTCATACCTTTGCTGGACACCATAAAGTTTCATTTAGCTAGCACCCAAATACACTGTTCATTTGAAAATGATTTGTACAAAGAGTTCAATCAGTGTTTTACTGTTTAGCAAAAATAACTTCATGTAGAAAATTGCATAATGGATGGAAGAAATGCCTTTTAAGGAATTGCCCATTTTTCCAGGCATGGAGTGAGTATTATGAATTTAAAGTTCCCTTAACACTCACTGGTACTAATTATAAAACAACAGCTAATTTTAAAAAGAAATTACTGGAGTGGGCAATAAAGCAGATTAGCAAAATTGGAGTGCAGAAAAGAAAGAATGCAATAGGTAAAAAAGAAGACAGAAAAGAAGAAAAGAGCCATTGAAAATAGACTTAACTTGGTATCCATATTACAGAATTAGGTAATTAAAAGAGTACTGCAACCTTCCAAATGGTTAGGTGTTTTGCTAAACATAGAATTTATGTATACATTTTGGTGCTAAGAAATTTTCCTTTAAAAATTAATATTTTCCAATATTCAGATCTTTGAATATTTTAAAACATATGTAATAGCAAGGAGTGAAAAAAGCTATATTCTTTTAATTAGAAAAAAAATGTTTGGTGCATATGTTTTAAATGAGAAATCAAACCTAAGAGAGACAATGCTTTATTGCCAATATGTAGCATGCTTTATAATTAGCCTTCTCCAGTACTGTTCAAATTCACTAGAAATCAAACTAACATTAACAACCCATGATTCCTATTTGCCCGGAAAAACTAACAAGGTTTTGTCAAGGTAGATTTTTTTTCTGAATGTATAAGGGTGGGGTTTGATTAAGTGCCATGAACTTAATTGTAAATCCTTCACTTCACCAAAACTACTATATTTATAATACATGTCTAGTCAGAATTAAATCCTTCTGATTTCAGTCAGGCCTAATCATATGACAGTGGAATTATTCTTTGCATTATTATTATTTGTTACTTATTATATGTTTGATTTGTAGTTTATCCTTCTTCATAAGAGCATAGGCCAGCTAACATAAAAATACAAACTGCAAGCATCTAAAATAATGAATCATAAATACCTGCTAAAATAAAATACAAATAAGCAACAGGAAAAGACAAAACAAATATTTGGTTTTCTAATTCTCCCCAAACTGGTATGAATAGATTTAATTGTACCTGTATGGGAATCAACTGACTCTCCAGTATGAGGAAGTTCCACAGTCATTTTAAATTCTGGACACAGGTCATAAGTATTTGGATTTTTGAAATTTCTGCACAGACCCATAATCCCAAGCTCATGAATTGACTTTGAAACTAAGGGGTAAAATGAGGTTGATGGTTTGATTAGTTCTGCTGTGTAGTTTGGAAGAGTTCTCCATGAGCTTTCTGTATTTTATATCTGTGTTCACCTTAACAGAAATTTTCAGTATACACATTGTAGTGGAGGTCTGTAAATTGAAGCCATGACAGATAAACTAGTATACAAGTATAGTTGGAATGTAGATATACACCCATGGGCATGCAAAGTCTTCCAGTATTCCATTTATAAGTGGCAAGTGCTTTCAGAAAAGGAATCCAGCAGGGAAGTGGTGATTATGGGTACACCTGTTGAGGATCTAATTAATGCATCCTTCAACTGCTGCTTGAAGATTTGTCTTCTTTTTTTGTTGCTAAAGTAAACAGAAATGATTTGCTGTAAGCTACATAAATGGTTCCTTAATTTTTCTAAGTGTGGCTTTCTTCCACAATCCCTTTCACTAGAATTCTCCGTTAGAGTTCAACCTTTAAAAATAGTTTGAATGCACAATCTTACTGATCTATTAGAATTGCACAAAGATCTAATAGTGCAAGAGATGGTATTTTTTTAATCCTCAAGACATTGTGTTCTAACTACTTTACCAGAATGCTTTTGAAATATTGCATAGTACTAATTATTCTGCTTTTTTGTCTTCATGTCCCTCCTTTCTTCTCTTCCTTCATTTCAAAATGCTACTATGGCCGGGCCTCAACAAAGGAAACCATTGAGAAAAGAAGAGAATGGAACAAGTCGAGGTGAATATGCAATGACCTCCTCCCAAAACAACAAGACAGTTGATTCTAACAATGCAGTGGTATAATTTCTGAGACCACCTCTTGAGAAGTAAACATTAAAAGCACATGCAGCATATGCAAGATGGATGAAATGCAGCAGCAAAAGAAGTTGTGGCCAAAGGACTTGATTTCCGAAATAGTGTGTGCATCAGTTATTCCGAGAAGAAAAGCAGACGACTCCTCTTCAGCTTGCTGATTGTCAAAGGGAGGTATAAACTTGCCAATCAGGGCTGCTCTGAGAAAAGACCTCACAAAGGCATACTTACTGCATGCCATGACAGTTGAAAGCAACATAATGATACCCCCAGAAATTTTCTTTTCTTTTTTCTTTCTTTTCTTCTTCCCCCCCTCCCTTATTTTTGATTGACTGTTCATTTTGGGGGGGAATGCTTCAGTGGGGATCCTTTGATGGTGAAGTTGATCTGACATTGAGTCTGAAACATTGTAATTGGATCTGAAAATTCAAGCTTTACTAGCATGGCTTTGCATTTGTCTTTTTCATTAACAAGCCATTGCCATTCCCACTCTTTATTATAATTACATTGTTAAGTGGAAAAGTTTCCATTGACACCAAGACAACTTCCCCTACCCCCATTGCATGATATTATGAAATAGACACCTACAGCCTGGTGACTGCAATTTCCACAGCTGGTGACTTTTCAAGGAGAAAGTAGTCACAGTATGACCTGTAGCAATTAGCATTGCGAATCAAAGAGGAAAATATACTGACGATAATAATGTTTAAAGGTGCTTTGAATACTGCTGATCATCTTTTTCCTTGTTTGTTATTATGTAGCATTTTTGCCTTAGGTTTAAGATGTTTTACATGTGTGTTTCTCATGTATTTTTACCACACAGATCTGTAGGTGGGATCTTTCTAGAATGGCTTTAAAATGTTTGGGTTTGAACCTGGGGAAAGACAAGCTGCAGTGAAAACTGAAGTCCTTGTTACACTCTCTGCAAGCTCAGATATCTCTCAAAACTTTCCTGTTCCTTCATGGGACTTCTTTTGAAAAAAAGAATTCTCCACTTCAGGGAGAAAGCTGTGATAGCTTAGTCCTGTCTGTTGACAAGGGACTGCCAACTGTGCCAAATTCTATGTGATAGCTCTATGTTGTACTGCTTTGTGATAAGGACTGCAAATGACTTGAAAAGCTGAACCCATTTTCTTGTGATCTCTTATTAGGCTGAGTCACTTTAGTATCTTAAAAGAAAAGTCCATTGGTCAGACACTGTTATTGCCCACACCTGGATTAAGATGTTTAAAACATTTATGCCTTTCCCATCCTATGTCTTTGTCATTGGTCCAAGACCCTGCCATGCTCTGGCTTCTTGTCTTGCTGTCAAGCTTTAGTGAGATACTATCTCTGTGTCTTCAAGCAATCCCAAAGAACTTGTTGCAGTGCTCTTGCATAGAACTACGGTGTCTTGTCAATACAGCCCATTATTGCTAAGAAGCTGGTGCCTGGACTCATTTTATCTTAAGGGTACACCTGGCCTACAAAATCTGCTTTGAGACTCCAGAGAATCCAGCATCTTCACCAAGGCGCAGCTAAAATATGTGTGGATTCACACACCCATATGAAGGAATGGGGCATTCTTGTAAACCTGCTTCAACATTGCTCTCAGGTGAGGTCACTGAGCTGTCAAAGTGAATGGTCAAGCACTTGCTATACAGTATAGCTCTTGAAAGAAATAGGAAGTAACCATGAAATCGGGGGTCATCATTGTTTATCTGTAGAAAAATTCAAGTAAAAGCAGCAGAAAGTGCTGAATGTGTATAGCCCATTCTGCAGGTGATATTTCTGCCATGGATATACGTGGGGTATCTCTCACAGAATTTGAAAAAGTTATATTTTGAATACTAATTCCCAGAATGCTCCTACCAGCATGATTAGAAGTCATCCTAGCTGGAGGAATTCTGAGAGGAGTAGTGCCCTAAAAGGAACTTCTCCAAGTTCTACATTCGTTTTATGATTTTCTCAGTATTTTGCTCAGAAGATAAAAAGTAGCAGTGCAAAAGGGCACACAAGTGCCCCAAACTTAACAGCCTCTGTTACAACACTGAATTCCTCTGTTGAAAAGGGATAGTCTTGAGTTCCATTGTCCATAAAATTCTTTAGATGTTCATAGTGGGATTTGTTTCAATCTTTGGTTAAATCCATTTAATGTAACTAAAGTAGGATGTGTGTCAATATACGTGTTCTCCAACAGGGAAAACCAAAGTTTACCCTTAATGGAAAAGGAAATTGTAGCACTTTGGACACTAACTATGAGAATGAAGATGGCAGCATAGGTTTTCGTAGACCAGGGCGGGTTATAGACCGCTGCTTTGAGGCGGTCTGCCGCCGCCGCCGTTTGCTCCGTAAGGGAGCCGTCGCAGCCACACTGTGCGGCTCCCTTACAGAGCAAAAAATGGAGCTTCTTTCTTTGGCGCCCTAATGACGTCGCGAGGCGCCGCTGGCGCACTCGCGACATCATTAGCGCCACGTCACGTTCGGACGCACAGCATCCGATATGTAAAGATGGCGCCGGCCGTGTGGAACGGCCGGTGCCATATTGTATGGACAGAGTCCATATTAGACCCAGGGGTGTCTAGAAGAGATGCCCCTTTTTTAAAATGGGACGTCCTGCGGACATCCCAAGTGGCGGTCTATAACCCGCTTCATCAGATGAAAGCTACCAAAGGTCACTTTGCATACTGATCCAGACTAACATATCTGTGTTTTTGAATTCTGTTTTAATGGAGAAATCTATTGAATTGTAGGTTTATCCACTTTTCTGTCTTGTCTTTCTTCCAAGAATGTAGCAAGGAAGGCTTTTTGTAACCTTTTAAATATCAAGACTTGCTGAAGGTGGAGTGAAAAAAATGCCACTGACCCTTTCCTTAGAGATGGAGCAAAGCATTCTCTTCCACTCACTTTGGTGCATTATTTTGCACTTTATTAACTGAAAGAAAAGTATTTGGTTTCTCAGAGCACCAAGTTGCTCTAAGCCAATTGCCATTTTTGACACTAAATTGTGTCAACCAATAAGCTTCAGATGGAATCCACCATCTCTTATATTTAGAGTTGCACTTTCCCCTCAGTGCTGCAATACATATGTTCCCCCCCCCCAGGTTGTTTTGGGTTTTTTTCCTAACATGAGAAATTATTTTGATGAAGTTGTTTGCCCTGGAACTCTGTTTTATAAAACTGCAGGTAGACACTGGAATCATACAAACATGATGTAAAGTATGACATATTGCAAACTTCGAAATGATTGTCTTCTTTTAAAAGATGTGTATTTTCATTTGCTATGTGTATTTTCATTTCCTCAGCATGGCACCCTTTGAAGTGTTGCACTACAACTCTCAAAATTCCCTGCCAACACATGGGTGGTGGACATTGTAGTTAGTCCAGTGCATTTAGAGAGCACAATGCAGCCACAATTTCTGCCATGTGATACCAGGAAAGCATCCTCACTTATTCCCAAGCAAGTAGGACTCTCCTCTTCCTCCATAGCAGAATCCAACTCCCATCTGTCCTAGCCAGTATAACCAGTGGTGAGGGATGATGGGAGATGTACTCCAACAACATCTGGATGGTTGCTAGTTACCTATCCCTGATTTAAACCTACTAAAACGTCTGTTTACAGCAGGGTTGGAAATCATGAATCTACCTAAATGTTATTTAACTGCAACTCACAGCAGCCCTGATCAGCATAGCCAAGGCAAAAGGATCATGGGAGCTGTAGTTCAACAGCATTTGGGAGCCTGAGGGCAGGGAATCATCTGATTAAAAAGATTGTATGTACAGTGCTGTGTAAATTTACAGCGCTTTATAAATAAAGGTTAATAATAATAATAATTGGGAGGCTTCACAGTTTCCATCCTTGTCTATAGACAGAGAAGACTGCGGTGCATTCTCAGCTGGGACTGCTGCAGTTCATACTTCATCCACTGAAAGGAGATTGTATTATAGTTTTCATATGAAACTTCAGCTGAAATTTGATAGCTATTAATGACACCCTGTCATTGCCCTCTTACATATATGCTGCATTTCTACTTGTAGAGGCCAAGTTCCCATTAACTCAAAATGCCCATTGAAATTATTTTCTTATAAGTTGATCTTAACCTTGAAAGCCCCCTTTGAATTGCACACAAACAAACAAACAAACAAACAAAACCCTGTGATTTACAATGAAATTACTGTTGTTATCACTTGCTGGCCTGAATCTGGTTGGTTAGTCCCAACTGGAGTAGACTTGTGGAATCAATTGGTGAGTCAACACTTAGGTAAATCCAACTGAATAAATGGCTCTACTCTCATCAGGGCTAACAACAGGATTTGGGCTCACTGTGTCTTTCAGATATTTATGAAGATATAGTAGCTATTTAACTACTATAGAAATACACTTATGTTTGTAACTTCAACTCCAAGCAGCCCTGGCCTACATAACCCAAGTCAAGAGGAGACAGGAATTGTAGTCCAGACCATCAAGAAAGTTAAAGGTTCTGCAACTATGATACAGACAAGTACTTGCTGTCTGTATTGTTGTACTCATTATAACAGTGTTTATTACAAACTGTTGAGCTTATGCTATACATACTAATAAGCAGTTCTAAATAATTTAAAAAACACTTTTTTTCTATTTTTGAATCACAAACAACAAATCTCAATGACATTTTAGACAGTTAAAACATAACTCTTGTTCCCACTTTGCCCAGAACTGGGAAGAATGTGCTGTGAAATGTTTCCATTAGTCTTTTTCAGTCTCCCCCAACCCAAAGTTAGGTAGACTACTTCGCAGACACCATAGCTTGTAAAACTAGGTAGGATGAGGACCTCAGTGTTGATGTGACGATCACATTGTGGGCCCTTAGTATCTTCTGGGGTTTGGTTATAGGGCCCTTCATGGATACTAAATTCCATGGATGCTCGGTTGTCCACTTCTACCGGGAAGCATATGAAATATCTAAGGAATAATATCAGGAAGACCACAGTTGTCCACTGTTGCTGGAAAATGTGTGAAATATCTGGGAAATAATACACTAAAAGAAGAGCTCAGCACAAATCTACAGATTCGGAAGAGTGTGGTATAGTGGAAATGAACAACCACTTCAGGGAGCAAGTAAAGGAGTATAGCTCTGCATGAACTTAACAAAACAAAACCAGGTAACAATGAAAAGCCAGCATGTCAGCTGTTCGGTGACTGTCTGACATCTGTTTTATGGGTAGGAAGATTTGTTTAATTTTTTTTTTAATTTTAAGAAATATTCAATAGTGCAGTTTTCCACTCCAGAATCATGTAGTGGTACAGTCTCAGAATGTGGTGTCACTTGATTTTTCTGTATGTGTAGCTTGGCTTTCAGTCTTCAGAACTAGGGAGAGATTGAAGTGATGCCTTCAGGAGGAATATATTCCTAGAGCTTTGGAATATAGCTAGGATTTTGTTTGAAATTGTACCGATTAGTAGCAAAGCTTACATAAAAGGAGTATGTGTGCTCTTTAATACATTTAATTAAATAGCAATGATATATACAAGTCTTGACAGATAAAAGCTTCTTCACAATGGGGACCCATTACACAGAAAATTGGTAATTCAAGTTAGCAATTCACAGGGATTTAAAGTTTATTTTTATACTCTAAAATTAGATGCTGAAAGGCTCTACGTACCTAGGGGCATGTTGTGAGCAAGCTTTTCAGTTGGTAGCTGATTGTGAACCACAATGTGACCCAAAGAGCCAAGAGATTTTCTCAGTTAGCAACTTCGTTACTGGTGTAAGAGATTTATGGTATAAACAATACACAGAGGGCATGATCCCACCAGAATTGAATACTTTTGAATCCCATTGAATTCAATGGGAGAGTAGAACAAAACCTATGCTTAAATTCTCCTGTTGCAATAGAGCTTGAAAGTGTTTCATCTGGCTGGATCATAGCCATATATTATATAGGTATGGACCTGAATTTCCATTGCCTTGCACTTTGCAATTTGGTTTGTACCATGAAAAATGGGTGTAAACCCATCCTACTTGTATTTTGCTTTGCACAGGTATATACAATAACTCATAGTCCAAGGCAATGGAGAATCATGACTGTTATAAATATATTTTTATATATTCTTTACGACCTTCCCTGCATCTCTGCAAACAAAAATATATGATTTTTAAACTGCAAAGATAGTGTGTTAAAAAAACTAATGCATGAATGTAAATACTCTTTAAGATCTGCCTTCTTGACTGTGCACCACATGTACAGATTAAAACAGCCATTGTTCATAGAAAATCTGTACCAGTGGTTCAATGACTAAAGCTAATGGCCATGATCCAAAGGGTTTGTTTAGATAACACACAAGAGCCTCATGCATGCACCAAGATGCTTTTAGAAGGAGAGGCCCAGAAATCTCACTGTGTGTTTGGAGCTCATTGGATCATGTCCAAAATCCATTTCAAAATTAATGTTGTCATGTTTCTAAGACAAGCCATTAATGTATATTTAGCATTTAAGGATATTGCTCAATACCTATGTTCTGTACCAAAAACAAAACAAAAATTACCTGTGTTACATATACAAATTGTGCAGTACCTTAAAAAGACACCATAACTGATTTTTATTTTAAATAAAAATGTACTTATAAAATGTTTCCTGTTTCATTCTTCGCATAATTCAAATGCTAAAGTTAAGATATCAGACTCCTTTAATTGTCACTCATATTGCCAAGTAATTGTAGCTGATTAACAGCTCAATCCAAAGCATTACTTATGCAGAGTTTTTGGAAGCTGCCTTGAGTTCCACTTTGGGAGAAAGGCGGCATATAAGTGAAGTAAATAAATAAATGATTAACAGAACCTGTTCTGAAGCAAGTGTGCATCCCTTCACCTGCACCTATAGCCCTGGGAGTACAATAAGCTTCCAATTAACAACTTTTCAACTTGGTACTGATTACACCCATGTATACCTCACTGCATAAAAGGGAGCAGTGCAAGGGAGAATATCATCTCCATCCATCAAACTGCATTGTGCAGACCATTCTGGTTTCAGCCAACAGAAATGGGAGCTATCCCTTCATTATTTGCTTCACTTGGAGATTCTTCCACAAGCATCCTTGCTTCTTCATTGAGAGGAAAGCAGTGGAGCTGCTATTCAGATGCTTGGGAAAGTTTCATTCCTTAAAGCAAGGGTGGCATAGTGTGGTCCACATCCCCCTGGACTCCACTTTTATGATGCCTGAAGCTTTCCACAAGACCTCCCAAAGCCCTCCACCCTGCCTCATTTTTTAATTGATGTTAGATTTGGGGCCAATATTTTTCCCCAAACCACAGAGAAAGCCCCACCCCAAATGTGTGAAAATGTATGAAAATACCCATAAACACCACAAGCTCCCCTAAATTCCATACTACCCTCAAACACCTCAGTTTTCCTTTGCAGGCCCTCTCAACTGTGGCCATTTTGAGAGAGACAGCAGAAGAAAATGGAGATATTTGGACTTCCTGTGGGCAGGTGCAGCCTTTGGCTTCAGGCCCGCTCCCACCCTAAAGCAAGAGCAGGGACAGCGTGGTCTCCAGATGTTGCTGGCCTGTTGCTCCCATCATTCTTCACCATTGTCTGTGCCAGCAAGTGCTCAATATACAACCTTATCTTGCCTGCCACATCTTAGAGTAGCACTATAGAGACAGGGATCTTTTACATGGGTATTACCTGTGGGTTGTGGACCCCACCAGGTGACACCATGGGGAGTGCTGTTGCTCCCTAAACATCTGCCTTTTGACAGAAACAAGCTGTGGCATTCATCCACATCCCTTTAAAATGCTGGAGCTCAGGGGAAGAGATGGGGTGAATGGGATGAGGTTCAGTGGCAAAAGAAAGGAGAGACCTCTGGATTATTTATTTATTTTTTACTCTAAATTTTCTTTAAAAACATCACATCTTAACCAGATTTTCACTTTAGTCACATGAGACTGTGCAGTGCACCCGTGCTGAAAGCCGCGTAGGGAGAAAGGGCAGTGTGTCCCATAGGGAACAACGGGGCGTGCGCCCATGGCGTGCACTGCCACATCACACCACCACATGCACAAGCTCCATTCATTTAAATGAGGCTCGAGCATAGGCGGAATTTGCTTTACATGGGGGAGTCCGGAACGGAACCCCTGCGTAAAGTAAGGGCACACTGTACATGTAAATATATTTAGGCTGTGTGTACGATATTGCAGTTAAGAGGTACTTTAATTTTGCTTGTTTATGTCACAACTATTGCCACATTCAATGATACATGACAATTAACATGTATGAGTAATCTTAATACTGAAAACATTACTAAGGATTCTGTATGGTGTGGTATGGGAGGAGGTCAATGAGGGTTATGCTATGAGTTACCACACCAGGTGACACCAACCCTAGTGATGCCACTGGATCTTGACAAGCTCTTCCTGGAGATTACAGGAGCTGCAACTTGTGTGATCAATCTCCCCTTCCCTACCCTTGCACTGCTCTCCTACATCTTCTGAAACGATCACCCTGAACTAATTTGTAAATGGTCAGAAATCAGCATTGCTCCCCCCCCCCCCCCCGAAATGCTTTTAGTACAGTCTTTGCAGGAAAGCAAAGAGAAGAGAAGCAAGGACAACATCACCACAACAGAGAGACATCCAAGTGACTGAGCCTGTGAGCCAGAGAGAGCCCTTCCCATTTTTGATTCGCAATTTGAAGGTAATTCAATTAGACATTTTCAGCAATTTAAACATCCGTGCATTGTCCAGCGCCAAAGCATGAACAGTTCCACAGCAAACAAGACTTGACAGCCTTAGTAAGCAAAGTAAAATCCCAATGGTTGAGGCATTGGGACTTGAAATATATTCCTATGTGTGTCTACTCAAAATCAACCCCCAAATATACAATGGGGCAAGTCTAAGGAATGAATGAATGCATTGGATTTCAGCTTTCATCTGCAGTCCTATGCACATTTATTTTGGATCAAGTTCTCTTAAATTCAATGAACATAGCCACTGGGAAAGAATTCAGGGACAAGTGAAATATCACACACACACAGAGAGAGAGAGAGAGAGAGAGTGTGTATAAGAATGTTTACAAATTACTGCAGTCCATGGCTTTAAAATACCAGGGAAAAATTTTTAAGAATATATGAAGATACATTAAGAATATATGAAGTAATTTAAAATATCCAGCATAACCATGACATTTAGCAACAACTCAGACCACACATGCATTTGGCAAAACTATTGACTCTTTGCTGCAAAGGCAAAATGGGCTACATTATAAGAAACCCTACCATTAATATCTCTTGGACAATAATCACATTTATTGTAGTAAATTACCCATCAAAATTTACAAATAGTGGGCAGAAATATCTCTCTGGGGAACTGTTAAAAGTAATCATGTTTTTACAAAATAATAATGAGGAAAGTCCTTTACTATAACAAGCCCCTTACACACATATGCATGAAGACATGTGCATGCAAACATAGACTCCATCTGAAATGGGGCATCCATCTGCCAGTTACCAGTACTGATAGTATGGTGTGGTAAATACATTTCTAAACAGTAGAAAGGTTATAGTCTCTAAACAACTGGGGACAAGATTCTTCATTGCATTTGTAGCTCCATAAACTTAACTACAAATAACCTAAGGAGATGACCCCCTCAAATGCACCTTAAACCCCAAGGAACTGTTCCAAGCAATAAAGATCTGTAGCATGAGTGAATGGAGCTCCTCAGGATGATGCTGATAACATTATCTGGAAGCACCCTACCCACTCCCACCGCAGAGCTCTGTTACTTGGAGCAGCTCCCTGTTTAAGGTGGGTTTCTGGGACACTTACAATCATAACAATAATGCCATGATCATGAACATGGAGCATGTCTAAATACAGAGCAGTTATGGATCTGTAACTCTAGGCACATGGTGTAGTTATGGATCCATAACTGCAATGTAATATGCCAGCCCTTAAGCAGACTGTATCGGCAACAACAGCAACAACAACTATTTTGAGAGAGTGGAATGATTGTCAATGAATTAGTTGTCAATGATCACTTGATCCCTAAATTAATTCCCTGGAACTAGGTTGATAAATTTATCAGATGAGAGTTTGTATGTGGACATTCTTGAAACACAGTCCTGAGAACCATCCCTCCTTATTTCATTATTCCACTGAGAAAAATCAAATTTAATTAGAGGAAGGTAATATGAATGGGCTGAATGTGAAATAGTAAACACTGAAGAAAAGTACTTTGGGCTAATCTGTCTAGAGTACTGCAATAAGTAATATTATAACTCTCTCAGCACAATGAGAAATTGTGTGTTTGGCCCATAGTGTGAAACTGCTGTGAAACATGCTAAGATGAGCATGAAATATACCAAGAGTAGCAAGATACTGAGGATGGAATAAGTTTATATTCCGAGACTCAAGAAATTAGGATCTGAACAATGGATTTAGCCCTCAATAAGTACTTTCAAAACCCACTGATATCTATCCTTAAGGGTTAAACTAGATGGGATTAAGAATGTAGAAATGTATTGAGTTTCTCAGATTCTGACTTGGTTTTTCATTTTGTCCCATTTATACATAGGGCTGAACAATTCTTGTCTCCATATATGGAAATTTATGCATATTTTAAAAACAAGAAGAACATTTTATATTCTTCTATGCAATTTTTGCATTGACTAAAACATGCCCTGATGCATTTTATTAAATGTACATACATTTTTGTTGTGTGCATTTTCAAAATATAGCATGGGTTTGTGGGCATACAGACAGAACCTCACATGCAAAACACAACACAAGCTTTTCAGATATAGGGATTTCTACTGGAATACGTGTTCCCTTCTATTGGAAGACTTGGAATATGCAGAATGAGCTTTTTTATTCAAAACGATGAATCCAATACATTTCTTTCCTGTTCCAAGATGACAGTTGGACTTCAGAAAGGATTTAATCATTGGCCCTTTTAAATATTACATCAGCCATTCATTCAGATTATTGTGAATATTACACATTTATGTTCATTCCAAAGGTACAGAAATTATGGCTGCCGGAATGTTGGGCCCCATGCCCCATCAACTCCATTTTGAGGTGAAATGCCTCTCCATGCTTAGGCCCTGCATGTGGACTGAATAGATCAACAATATTGTTTAGACATAAACCAAGCTAGATGTAATCTGTTAAACACCTTCAGATGTTCAGAATCCCACAGAACAGCCATTTGTTTCTAGCCTATAGTCATAGACTGCAGCTATCAAAACAAAGAGGCAGCTTTTGGGGGCATCCTACATCATTCTTCATTATGGCACAGGGCCAGACAGCTTGAAGAGATGATACCATATTTAAGTCAAATACCTATCAAAGTATCTTCAGGCTATTCAACAAGCTTGCTAAACATTCAATGGAGTTGGAGGCTGTTGTTAAAGCTTTTTCCCGCACTGTACTTGGGATGAAAAAATCACTATAGCTAGAAAACTGTACTTCTGTTCAGCATGCTAAATTTGCAGTGAGTTTTTCTTACTCTTTTATGCAAACAGAAAACTGTTCATACAAGAAATTTTGGCTCAAAATTCATAGAATAATAAGCCGCATATTTAATATAGAATTAGAATGTAACCCTGAAATATATTTGTTAAGTATTTTAGATTCTAAAATAGAAAAGTTATACAGTAGAGTGTTGTTCCATTTGATTATTGCAGCAATAATGACTTTCACTCAACTGGAAGGAAGAGATGCTTCCAGAATAAGAAGAATGGATCAGAAAGATTTATGAAGTAGCAGAAATGGACAGATTAACAAGACTTTTAGAAGAAGGAAACTGAAAAGTTTGGGGAAAAAACTGGAAAAGTGTAACATACCTATTCCAGAGAGAGGGATCTTGGGTGATAGAAGGATTTAGAGAGTAGGTATATTAAATAAGGGTTAGAGTAAAATAGGTATCAAAGAATTATGTAGAGAAAGAGAAATATAGAGATGTATTACATTTAACATTTAACATTTGTAGCTACAACAGAAAAAGCAAATTGAAGGCTACAAGTTAAAATCAATACCATTCAAAACTGTAAGAAAGGAAGTAATCATAGATGTAGAATTTTTGTTTTATAGTGTGGCATCTGTTTGTGTGAGTGGTTAGATTAAGTAAAGAATGCAAGGGAGAAAGTAAATAAAGTTAGAAAGTAAAGAGAGGATAGTAAGGGAAAGAAGAGGGGAATAGCACGTGGATAGAAGGTAAGAGTAGGTGAAGAAGGACGAGAAAAAAGTGCAAAGGAAATCGAGAAACAGTAAACTAGATAATAAGAAAGGAAACAGATAATAAAAGGAAAGAAATGGTTAAAGAAGTGAGAAGAGAGGGAAAGAAGTCAAGAAGGAAATTAGTGAGGGAATTAGGAGAAGGAGAGGAAGAATGGTAGCCAGATGACAAGGATTTAGGATGGGGGGAAAGAAAGAATAAGGAAACCAATTTCTATTATTATTAAGAGTTGGGAAGATAGGATAGGGCGATAAACTTACTTTTTATATTAAGAAATTAGCATTCTCTTGAATAGTGTATGAATGTTTGTATGTGTATATATGTGTTGTTTGTGTTTGGTATGTAGAGTATTTTATATTTTTAAAATCCAATAAATATTAATTAAAAAAGAAAGAAAACTGTTCCTACATGCAAAATCCACCTGCAGCCAGAGATGGTAATATCTACAGACAAATTTATAGTTCTGTTTCATTCTGCTGATTGCAAACTGACTCAATGACTTAGTTTGAATTGCATTGTAATGTTTCACTCAGAGAAATCCAAAGAATGTCAGGAAAAAAACCTTGTAGATAGGGATGCACCAACATTTTTCAGAAAATTCTCCTCCAGAAAAGGAACACTTTGTAGACATGTCTCTGAATATACTCCAGAATTTGGGGGTCGGGGAGGGGCTGAAGCAACTGCCTTTGTCCTGGGGATTATGGTCCAAATGCTGGGCACATAATTACTTCTCCTGTTACTGCTTGCATCAACAGCAAACCAAACTGAGGCCTAAAACACGGAGTGGTGGCATGGGAATCCTCGATCCAGCCAAATATTTGCAAACTCTTTGCCCCATTCATCAGCAGAGAAACTGGAAGATGCTTTCAATGACTTTCTCCAGGAAGAAAAGAAATACAGTACTCCAATTGTTTCTCAGGCAGTGATCATTGGCAGTGATAACAGCACTGATTCTTCCTCCTCCCTCCAAAAAAATTGGGCATAAATCCACTTGTTAGCCTCAACCAGAGTATAGATCCCGCACTAAGGGAACCTGCTGTTGATTTAACCAAGCCTGAATCTAAATAGGGCTGTATCCCGGTTCCACTCCATAGTATCCCTGCCCTGGTTTGACCCCTTGGACTGCTATACACACCTGTTTTAATCCAATATGAAATCAGTTTAGAAAGCCACACAGACCCCCATCAGTGGTCCTGACACACCATAGAACCATACAATCACAGAGTTGGAAGAGACCTCAAAGGCCATCCAGTCCAACCCCCTGCCATGCAGGAACTCTCAATCAAAACATACCCAACAGATGGCCATCCAGCCTATGTTTAAAGACCTTCAAAGAAACAAATGAAGTAAACTTGGATGAAGGAGGAAAATGATAGGAGTGCTGCCTTGAAATTTTATGTGTATTCATTGTGGTGTTCCTTCTAGTTGAGTCTGATTTATAGTGACCCTAAGGCAAACTTATCACAGGTTTTCATTGGCATGACTTGTTTGAGGGTTGCCCATTGCCTTCCTCTGGGGCTGAGAGAGTATGAGTTGCCCAAGGTCACCAAAGTGGTTTCCATGACTGAGTGAGGATTTGAACCCTGATTGTTGGAGTCCCAGTCCAACACTCAAACCACTGAGTGTTAGCCTCTGTATACTTTGTGCAACTATCAAGTTGATACTTTAGGTATCATACCTAATGACATTGCTAGAGACTGATTTTTCTAACATCACCTCTCACCAGGGCCCAAAAGGGGCCAACCTAGGTCTCAAATTTTGGCACTGAATTCTCAGGGCCTGGGATATAGACCTGACCGGGCAGCCTTAACTATTTCTATGAAAAAGCATTGCATGGGAGGTGATGAGGGGTATGACCTGTAGTCTAAGTACAGGTGTTCTTGTTGTTGTTGTGTGCCTTCCAGTTGTTTCCAACTTGTGGTAACCCTAAGGCAAACCTATCATTGGGTTTTCTTGGCAAGGGGTTTTGTCTTTGCCTCCCTCTGAGGCCGAGGGAATGGGACTTGCCCAAGGTCACCCACTGGGTTTCCACAGCCAGCAGAGAATTGAACCTTGTTCTCCAGAGTCATAGTCCAATGCTCAAACCACTACACCACACCAGCTCTCAAGTACTAAGTTACCCCCAATTGGCCAGGTGATGTGCCCCCAAACAGTTCAGACTACACATTGTAGTGGAGATGATTCCAGCTCTGAGGAAGTACAGTAGAGTCCATTTTAGATTTTGAAGTGAGGAACATCCATTCCATCCTCTAGAAATCTGAAAGCAAGCATAAGACTTTGAAACATCCAATACAATTAGACTGTTGCCCCCTCCCCCGTGGTGCCGCCCCACTTTCACAAGCCATGGTGGCCCCTGCCTAATGCATCAGAGTGGATATTTAAATGAAAACAACTGCAAGATGATGTCAGGGGGAAAGAAACAGCCAAACCCACAGGAATAAACAAAGCAGTGGAACATAGCTGAACAAGATCACTTGAGGACAGTACATCTAGTGCTGCCTCATGTAAATTCCATTATTTACAGGACTTGGTAAGGGATTGATTTTTAAGGAGAAGCAAGATCCTATGGATAAAGGGGGTTGTTATTACATAAGTGCAGATAAACTGGCGCCCGGGAACCTGTCTGGAGAAAGAGCTTCTCTGCTGTTTGTGTAATAAAAAGACTTGGAGGGCAAAGAGTCAGGTTAAGACTCTTTAAGCTGATGACAAAAAGGCTGTCAGTTTGCAAGATGGTAAGAATGTGTAAATCCCCAACAGGAAGAAATCCTTCTCACATTTTTCTCCCTCCTTCAGGGAGACCCAAAGGCAGCACAGCCTGCAAATGACATCACAGGCTTTGACTCAGCAGAATGGGTGAGCATATTTCCACACAGGGGACAATATTACATGACTGAAATTGGAAGTATAATCCAGTGTCATCCTGAATGGAATTATGAGTATTCACATTATTGCACAAAAGGTTACCACACACAATCACTGGCAGTCCGAATGCACTCCAAACACAACCACGCGTCAATCCACAGTTAAATAAATTCGGTGAACTAGCAAAGTCACAAACCCTGTTCCTAGGCACCTTCACACTCAGTGCGCTGTTGTTTGGTGTGATGTGCATGTCTCCTTTGGTCCTGGTTCCCCCCTCAGTCTGGAGGGGGGGTGTCCCATGAAACCACACTGCAATTCCGCTTCAATTTTGCTTCCGCTTCTCCTTCAGAATTGCTGGGGGGGGGGGCTGCTGCCTGCTAATTAAGAGGCATGGACCCGGAGCTATTGGATAACCATTATATTCATGTTTTAACGTGACAAGAGTGAATATATGCTCATTTTAACATGAATAAAGCATGTTCTTTCAACCATTCTTCCCCCCCCCCCCCCCCGCAACCTCTTTTGTAAATTGTGGGGTTCCTTGGTTCCTCTCTCTCATTCGCCTAAATATGCTATGCTCCAGTCATCTGGAGTCTCACTGAGCATGCGCAAGGGTGCCAATTCGCAATTAAGAACCCACCGATATGGCTGGCTTAATTTCACAGAATCTGTGTCACGTTCAGGGATGCCATTACAGCAAATTTAAGGTGAATTTTCAAATTGACCTCGCTATCTTCTCTTTCAAAATTGAGAGCCTCCTGTCCCGTTTGATAAACTACAGGCTTAGATTTGGTCTACCCAAACAGCAAATAGGGCTGGCCCTTCTATTGGCAGAGTGAAGCAGCAGCCTTGTGCTACAGTCTTGGGGAAATTCTAAAAAGGCAGCTTGTCTACTTATTGCTTCTTTAATTTATTATTACAGTATATACTAGTGTATAAGTCAGTGTCAAGGATAAGTCAAGGGCAAGTATGGGGGTTAAAATTACATTTCTTGATATCACCCATGGATAAAACTTAGGCCATGTAACAAAGATGTAAATCAATGATCCTCAGATCTTGGTCCTCCAGTTGTTTTGGACTTTAACTCTCAGAAGCCCCAGCCAGCTTGGCCAACAGGAATTCTGGGAGCTGAAGTCCAAAACGTCTGAAGGACCAAAGTTTGGGAATCCCTGATGTAAAGGATGGCACAAAGAACTTACAAAATTCCATCAGGCTCACCCTACCAGCTGTGCAATGTGTGTGGAAGGCAACCAGGCACAGATAGGGCCAAGGAAATGTATACATGTCAGAATGGATGCAGTGGGAAGAGTTCAGGCACAGTGTCGACACATATTGGGGGGGGGGGGGGAAGGAGCTATCCTCGTCTCTGAGCAGAGTGGTGAAAGGCGCGATGTTAGTCCATCCTAGAAGAACCTGAAAAGAAACACTGACCACCCCACACCACCCCACTCCCTGCTCTATCCGTGCTCCTTTTAAGGGAAGTGTAAAAGAGTTGCCACTGCCACCATTTTCCTGCTCAGGCATTCAAACAGGCCAGAAGCGGTACTATAATGGAGATACTACAGGAGGTTGGTGTTTCTTTTAGGTTATTCCGGGACTCTTGCCTTTAGCCATTCTACTATGAGAATGGGGTGTTTCCTTTAAGAATTAAGGTATAGCACTTACATTGACCATGGATAACTTGACCTAGGTTTTAGGGGGGTCGATCTTTTGACTAAAATTTCAAAACCTATATATGAATATATACAGTACTTTTAAAAAATAAAAACTGCTAGAGATGGGGAGAGGTTCTTTCTGCCTGCTGTGCCCAAATATATTGTTTGGCTTTGGCTATTCCGCACCATAAATCGGGGATCAATGTCACAATTTGCCACTTTGTCTCAGACAGCAAAAATGTCTTTGGCTGGCCTTGGTTGGCATGAATTCCCCCATTTTAGATGGTGGTGGGAGGTTCAGTTCCAATTTAAATGTTCCCTAGCATTTTTCCAAAATTTTCCACAGAGAAAGCTAGCACTGTAACCCAAGAGTTACCCCTGGCTCATTTCTCTCACTGTACTTGTTTTTTATGCATAGCAAAACTGCCTGAAAACACTTGGCTGCCTGAAGTGAAGCCCAACATGGCAACCCATTCTCCATACAGAAGCCTCAGTCATCTTGGTCAATAGTACGGGATTCTGTGAGCTGAAGTCTAAAACACTTGGAAGGCCAGAGTTTGGGAATCACTGTTTTGTTTTGACCAGAATTTTTATTAAAAAATAAAATAAAATGAAGCATGGGGAACTAGATCCACACTGAAACCACAACATACAGGGAATGAAGGTATAACAGTGCCATTCCCTACAATGATCTGTCAAATTATTTTATAGACGCCATGGGCATTTAGCATTAGGAAAAAGTTCCCATTGCAGCTCCCCCCCCCCCCCCCCCCCCTCGGTGAGCTGAATCTGGATTGGATTTTCCTTTGCTTGGAGTTAATTTTTTTTTTTTTAAATGCTGACATACATTTTAGATCCTGTATAGGTAAGCCCTAAGCTGACAGTGATGTGCAAGCAAAGTTTGGAAGTCCAAAAGTATTCTCAGCCAAACCTCAGCAGTCTCCTGTATGCTATTTCAGTTTCTCATCCCATTCAGGCTTTTTGCCTGACTAAATCAATCAGCATAGATTGGTTGCTCTGGAGATAAATTGGGTTTAGTAAGTAGCCAAGCAGAGTCAGTCAGACTGTGCTATGAATATCTCAACCCAGTCACAAATCTTCCTATTAAAGAACTTGGGTGAATTGCTGCCCTTATCTCAGCGTTTATTCTTTCTCCCTTCCGTGATGTTTGTGTAACAAGCAACACCTGATGAAATCCTCTGTTTTGCACAACTATTACAGGAACAGAAAATCTGTACTTTATTTTACCTGGCAACCCTAGCTTCTTCATTTTTAGCAAGTTTTTATAGAGCCAGCATGGCATAGTGGTTTGAATACTGGGCTGAGACTCTAAAGACCAGGGTTCGATTCCCTGCTCAGCCATGTGACCCAACTGGGTGACCTTGGTCAAGTCATATACTCTCAGGCAATGGCAGACGTTCTGTGAACAAACCTTGCCAAGAAAACCCCATGATAAGTTGTTAATGACTTGAACAGACAACATCACCAAAAACAACAAGTCACTATCTTTGGGGATAAAAACAAAGTCTTGCCTGGATTTGCACTAATGGGGGGGGGGGATTTGTTATCCTGCAGGAAATCCTGTATTTTATTGAGCTCTTCAGTTGAGGTAATAGCAAGAAAGATGTTTTGTAGGAACTCAAATTTTCTATACATATACTTTAAAAATCCATCTCAAGAGGTTTCTAATTGGCCTATTGACAATCTTGTGTTAACCCTGAGAGAGAGAGGGAGAGAAAGATACTTTCTATTTTACCCACTGCTGCTTTTCTCCTATCATAATCTCTCCCATCAACACAAGTGCTTTTTACAAAGACTAATTCTTTTCTGCCACAGGACATTCTGCAGCTGTCTTTTCTGATGAATCTAATCAACCTTCTGCAGTGAGCTAAATTGTTACAAATGTGAAGCTGATTGAAATTAGCGAGTCTTAACTCTTGATCCCAGTGTGAAAAAATGTGGCTTTGCATACTTAAATATCAGGCAATGTTCAGTAAGTCCAAGAGAAATAATAGCCTGAGAGGAGAGAGGGACTATGCAGGTCGTGATGGAAGGATTAATCAAGCACTTAGTAAATTAAAGTCATGCAAGCTTAGTGTTGGAAAGTGTGCATGTGTATTCTATTTCCAGGCTTATTTTCTGTACATAGGGATTGCTTAATGCCATGTATCTCTCTTGGAAGAGGATAGTCAGAAATGAGTCTCATGCTCTTCCAAGTCATGGAAAAGCTGAGGAGTCTATCTGAACTTGGCAGTTTGTTCCAACATTTCTTCCAGATGGATGCCTCCAGTAAGGAAGGCAACTGAATATTGAAACTAATCTCTGCTCTGATGCTCCATAGTGATTTGTCAATGAAAGTCAAGGGTGGTGTTGAATGGGAAGATAACTGTTACAGATCTAGAGGTTTTAGTCAGTGATCCATTCAAAGGAGGATATGTATCATCAGAGAAGAGTTTGAACTCAACCAAGTGACAGCCTACAGCTAAAGAACAGTACCAGTAGATCTTGAAACTAATCTGTTAGAAAGACCTAATAAACCAGCTTACCTGTCCTGATTTTATTTGCAATAGAACCATTATCATGTTTTGTGTGGTGTGTGAGGAAGGAAAGGAAGATTGTGTGGTCTGCTTTTTATAGAGTAAGATCCTGAAATTTTAACAAACATGTTTCTGTATTACTGTTGAGTTGCTTTGTTTTCAAATAGAAGCTCATTGCAGGTCTGAAATATATGTGATAGTTAGAATCATAGAATAATAATAATAATAATAATAATAATAATAATAATAATAATAATAGGAACAACAACAAACCAACATGTACATAGCAGCGGTTCAAAATATAACATCAGTTCAAAACAACAACAACAACAACAACAGGGAGAGATGACAAGGGCCATCCAGGGAACCCCTTACCATGCAGAAATACACAGTCAAAGCACTCCTGATGGCCATCCAGCCTCTGTTTAAAAACCTCCAAAGAAGGAAACTTTACCACACTCTAAGGTAACATGTTCCATGTTGAACAGCTCTTACCATCAGGAAGATATTTTTAATACTTAGATGGAATCTCTTTTCCTGTAGTTTGAATCAATTGCTCCATGTGCTAGTCTCTGAAGCAGCAGAAAACAAGCCTGCTCCTTCTTCCATATGGCATCCTTTCAAATATTTAAACAAGGCTATCATGTCATCTCTTAACCTTTCCTTCTCCAGACTAAACATTCCCAGCTCCCTAACCTGTTCGTCATAGAACATTGTTTCCAGACCTTTCATCATTTTGTATGTAGAGAGATCTTGTAGCACTTTTGAGACCAGGGATATTGGCGCACAACTAAAAAAATTGAGTTACCTCTGCCTATTTCAATTCAAATTCAGGATACATGCATTTTGTCTCTAATGCTGCCAGCCGGGTGAATCCCAGGTTGCTTCCGGCTAGAATCTGAACTCAGTCGGCCAATTTGCAAAGCTGGAAAGCTCTGGTTGAGCCTGCATCCTAGCCGGATTCTACCTGGAAATTATCTAGGATTCACCTGGCCAGTGGCAAAATCCATGCAATGATATCAGAATACATCCCGAATTAGAATTGAATTCAGCAGTGGTATGTCACTATTTTTCAGCTGTGCACTAATCTCCTAACTGAAATAAAGAAGTTGCAGCATTTTGATAGCCCTCCTCTGGACATGTTCCAGTTTGTCATTATCCTTCTTGAATTGTGGCGCCCAAAACTGGACACAGTATTCCAGGTGAGGTCTGACCAAAGCAAAACAGAGTATTATACTACAGTATTTCCCTCTGCACTCCTACACTCCACTCCTGTTGATGCAGCCTGGAATCACATTAGCTTTTTTAGTTTTCACATCGTGCTGTTGACTCATGTTCAGCTTGTTGTCTACTAAAATTCCTAGATCCCTTTTATATATACTATTGTCAGGCCTAGTGTCTCTCATTCTATTTCGTTTTTTGAAATAGTGCGTTTCATTTTTAGTTTTTTGTGGGTTTTTCAGGCTATGTGGCCATGTTCTAGCAGAGTTTCTTTCTGACGTTTCGCCAGCATCTGTGGTTGGCATCTTCAGATAGGGTTGCCATAAGTCAGGACCTCCAAACTGGGACAAATGTAGGACAGCATTTTCAAATGTAGGATACTTTTTTTTAAATGGACGACACACGAAAAAAATTGATGGTTTTTTTAAAAATGTTAATATAAATGCATGTTTCTTAGGCATGATCAAAATGGAGGACATTTTGGCATTATTCCTAGACAGATAGAAGAAATGGACTTCCCTTTATGGCCAAACCACCCCCCTCCATTCCATCATCATCACTATCCTTTTTAAAACAAGCATTAAAAGCACCAATAATAATATTTATTTATACCCCGCTCTTCAGCCAAGGCTATCAAAGTGGCTGAATATACAATATTCTTGTGAATACACAAGAAACACACATGAGGAAAATAAAAATTGTGCAAATAGCCACCTCCTCCTTCTCCTCCTCTTCATACTTGATGCCAAATCGCGCCAGGAAATGGCCCATTCGCCTCCCCCTGGCCGAGAGACAGAGGCTCTCCGTGCTCCTCCTCCTCTTCTGAAGCTTCCTCCTTCTCTGAAGCTTCCTGAGGCTGGCCAATAGGAGACTGGGCCTGCCCCTGCTGTCCTCCTATTGGCCAGCCAGCCTGATGGAGAGGAGCTGCTGTTAATTAGGGCTGCACATGCACCACAGCCAGCCGCGGCCCAGGCAACTGCAGCTCATCGAGGAGGCAGAGGAGGTGGCTGGCTGGCTGGCTGGCTCTGTTAGAAAGTAGCGGGCGCACGCAAGCCACAGCCATCTGCGGCCCACATAACTGTGTTGGGCGATGCAGTGGCCGTCGTGGCCCACCCAGGAGGCGGAGCACAAAGGAGGAGGTGGGTAGTTAGCCGGCCGTCTGGCCGGCCGGCCACATTAGTGGCTGCTGGCTGGGGCAATGGCCGCATCAGCAGGCCAGGCCCCGGAGCCGGCTCCGGAGGCAGAATTTGGTGGGAACCAGGACGTGACCGTACCAGTACCGCCAAAACCGTGCATGTCCCGCCTACCGGTGGGACATGGCAACCCTATCTTCAGAGAATGCTTGGCTGGAAAAGTGGGTGTATATATATACTGTGTGATCCTGGGAATGCAGGAGTGATTTGCCTGTGTATTATTCTGTGCTGATTGCAGGCCTCAGGCTGGGAGGCTAATGCAAAAGAGGTTTGGTGTCTGCTAATTGGTGATCGTTATCTGCTGGGAAAGCCCCTGACTCTGAATAGTTTCCCATTTGCATTTGCTGAGTCCTTATTTTGCTATTCTTCAGGACTGGTAGCCAAATTTTGTTCACTTTAAGGGTTTCTTCTTTCCAGTTGAAATTATCCAGATGTTTGTGGATTTCAATGGCTTCCCTGTGCATCCTGACATGGTAGTGGTTGGCATGGTCTAGAACTTTGGTGTTTTCAAACAGTATTTTATGCCCAGGATGGTTTGTGGCATGTTCTGCTACTGCTGATTTTTCTGGCTGACCCAGTCTGCAGTGCCTCTCGTGTTCCTTGATTCTGGTTTGCACACTGCATTTGGTGGTCCCTATGTAGACTTGTCCGCAGCTGCATGGTATGCGGTAAACTCCTGCGGCTGTGAGAGGGTCTCTCTGGTCCTTGGCTGAGTGAAGCATTTGCTGGATTTTCTTTGTCAGTTTGTAAACCATTTACAGGTTGTGCTTCCTCAACACTTTGCCTTTTCTGTCTGTGACTCCTTTGATGTATGGTAAAAATTTTGTTTGTTTTTTCTCCCTAAGTGTAGTACCTCTTACATTTCTCTCTGTTGAAATTCATTTTGTTAGTTCTGACCCAGGTCTCTAAGAATGTCACTTTGAATTCTGTTCTCTGGAATATTAGCTATCCCTCCAAATTTGGTGTCATCTGAAAATTTGATAAGCATGCCCTCTATTCCATCATCCCTGTCATTTATGGAGATAGCACTTTGTGTCAATGTATCCCCTTTCCCCCCATAAGATAGACTCATGATGAGATCATTCTTATATTCCCTGTCTAGGGCAGCCAATGAAGTGGAATGAGAATCAAAAAAATATGGAACACTGCCTAAGATTCTACATACACAGATATGTGGTAAAATTTCATCATGGCAGAGCTGTGGTATGTCTCCTTTCTCCCATCTCATGGGACTCACCTTGCTTTTGTCCCCCGCTCCAGCAATGTGCTGGCTGATGGAGCAGGGGATGGCTGAAAAACATCTGGCTGTAATCATAAAGTCAGAAGATTTTCAGCCATCCACTGCTCTCCATCAGCACTACATGACCCTGTTGGGAGCAGAGGTAGCATGAAAAAAGTATGTTTTCAGGTGGAGTTAGTTGTTTTGCCAAGAAGGTACAGAATTTCATCCTCCACAATGGCCTCTCCCCAAAGAAAGGCCTATGTAGGCATACATTGGACTTACACCTGTGTATGCCAGTAATGGTATGCCAGCCATTGCAGCCTGAATCCTGTTAGATAGTCCCAATTAGAGTACAGCATAAGCTGAAAAAGGCACTTGGGAGAAGGGATGACGCATCCCATAAGGAACAATGGGGTGTGCGCACAACAGTCTGGGCTGTCCCCACGGATGAGTTCTTGCCAGTCTATCCTAGGTTTGTGTGGGATGGAATTCCTGATTTAACTGGACATTCTCCTGTCAGGAAGGTTTTCTCCTTTCTGAAAGGTGGGAGGAGGTTACTTTCCGTGTTTCTTCCTTTATGCTCCCTGAAAATTTGTTCCAAATGCTTTCGGGTTGTTCTTGATCAATAGAGAAGTGGCATTGGGGGCCTGGAGGAACCCCAACCACCTCCCACTAACTCTCCATCATGAAATGGCTTGCGTCAAACCAGTAGTAATCAACTTTGAGTTGCCAGAGGGTATTGGCCTTCAAACAGTAGCCACCCTGGCCAATGATCTGGGATTCCAGGTACTAAATGTCTGCAACTATTGCATCAGATAACAATTCTCGTCTGTTCATTGTAAGCCAACTTACTTTGCCCTAAAAGGCTGGGTATAAATATATTGAATAAATCAACCAATGAAACAAAGCTATTGAGATAAAATTGTTTTGTGTGTTCAGAAGGTATATTCGCAACAACACATTACATTTCCCTGTCAAAAATGCCTTACATTTCCCTGTTCAGATTACTTCTCAATCTTTTATAAAACATACATCCTTCTTCTCTTTGCATGTTTGGAATGAATTGCGCCCACCCTTCCCAAACTGTACTTCTGGCAGCCCAGCTGTTCCCACCATGGCCAGTTATACTAATGAGACAGTGTGGTGTAATGGTTTGAGCGTTAGACTACAACTTTGGAGATCATGGTTAGATTCCCTGCTCTAGCATAAAACCCACGGGGTTGACCTTGGGAAAGTCACACTCTTTCAGCTTCAAAGGATGGCAATGACAACCCCCCCCCCAAAGAATCTTTCCAAGATAACCTTGCAATAGGTTTGCCTTAGGGTTGCCATAAGTCAGAAATAACTTGGAGGCACACAAGAACAGCCAGGAGTTTTCAAAAATAGTCACAGTTTGGAAACATTACTTTTCTTGAATACAAATCCTAAAATCCCTCAGACATCCTGGTTGGGGGATTCTGGGAGTTGAAGTCCACAAGGTACCTTTACTGAGTCGTGAGTTGTTGCAATAAGTCTGGCTGCTCAATATCCATCCTTTGCTTATCTCAAGCGTTTGCCAAGTATAAGCATGCTGCAGGTTATTCCATCTCCAGCACAATGAACTGACCTTGATGTCTTGTCTTGTAAAGTATTTTTTAAAAAAGAAAAGAAATCCATCATCTGCAAATCCAGTTTAAATCCCAAAACCTAATTAATGAGAGAGAGACAACAGGCAAATGTGCTTGGGCGGAGGGGAAAGTTCTCTAGGAGGAAGGTAGATGGTTCTTCCGTGAATGATTTGCAAGGCAATAGTCATGCTTCAAAAATTTAATTCTTTCTAATTTCATTTAGAACCATGGGGGAGACGGGTGGATAGTGGAGAGGGATGAGAAAAGCAATATAGGATTTTGTTTTTATTTTGACAGCTACATCCATCTCCGAATTTGCTAGGAATGGCAGAAACTAGTACACTCAAACGAACTCTCAAAATATTTAATGGTACAAAGCAGAAGACAATAAAAATAATACAAGTGAAGAAGCTGACTTAGCAGTTCTGTCCCATTTTTTATCTGCCTCAAAGAGAAACACTGGGAGCTTCCCCGCTGGTTAACCAAGTGTTGATTGTATTAAAAACCTAATGCTTCTTTTGTGCTCCAGGCTTGATTACACTCCAGTTCCTACCTGTAACAGGCAGTCCTGAAGTGGCTGAAATTGTCATTGCTCCTCAAAAAGCCAAAGGAAGCCTCTTGAGGCTGGGGAAGAAGTGAACGATTGTGCCATCAGATAATCAAGAATTAAAGTTATACACTACACTCTTATTGTTATGCAGGGCAAAGAAGAGAGAGAAAAAGCAACACAGTATTTGAAAAGCTCTATGCTGCTCAAGTAGGGATGGGGAACATGCTGTTCTCTGGATGTTGCTTGACTACAATTCCCATCAGCCCACATAAATTGGTAAGGAATGATGGGTACTGCAATCCAGCTCTGGGGAGCCACATGTTCCTCATCCCTGCAGGTGGAGATAATTTCAGAGCAGCCGTGACATGAACTCAGATAACCCTCTAATATGTTTAGAAAGCTATTTGATGAAACTAAATATTAATTCAATAGAAGTACATCTTCCAGTATTTTTTTGAAAATAAGAGCCTTGGAGCAGAGGTAGACAGCCTGATACCCTCCATATGTTTGAATTAAAATTCTCCTCAAGCTCCAACCAACTTGGCCAATGGTCCAGATTGTATGTGTAGTCATCACACACACACACCAAAAATCTGGAATACATCTGACCAAGTACCTCTTATGTTGTGTTGGCAAAAAAGAACAATGTTGTGATGCCAAATTACATCATTATGGCCAATCCAAATGTAAACAAGGACCTGAAGAATCCCCCATCTCTGGTCCCATATCTGTAGGGTTTTGGGAGAGTTGATGGGCAATGAGAACTCTTGACCTTTCAAGATAACCTTAGGGAGGGTTTAGGGAGTTAGCATAGGTCAGACATACACAGCAAGCCATAAAACAATCATTCTCAGACTATCGATGTGGGGGACCATACTTTCCCGCCCCAATGTGCCAGGGACCAGTACCATATTTATTCCTGAAAACTGTCCACAGACTAGCAGCTGATGGCTCATAGACCAGCATATGACTAGCAACATCCCTTTCAGTAGCACTGATATAGAAGTTCCCAGACTGGTGAAAAATCCTCTGCTGGAGACCATGAAGAGCTGTTGCTTCCAGAACATGGATGGCAAAAGGAATGCTCTTCCAATGTTGTTGGACTGCAACTCCCACTATTGGCTGAACTGGAGGAAGATTATTGGAGTAGCAGCCTTACAAAAACTAGAGAGCTTCACATTTCCAATCTCTGAAGGTGAAAATACTGATCTAGATGGACAAATAGTCTGAACAGATGTAAGGCAACTTTCTGGGTGCCAATATCTCATCTTTTGATTTCTGCATTGCATCCAAGGAAAACCAGTATATTTTTTTAAAAAATATATTATTATTATTATTATTATTATTATTATTATTATTATTATTATTATTGAAAGAGCAGAGGCATAACCAACAGGGACTATCTGGATGCACAAACAGGATGATTTTCAGGGAAATACAGCTTAACTAAGCAGATCTTAGTTATTAAGCAAACTCAATTTCGTTTCAATGAGCATTACAAGGTATTACCATCTTACTAATGAAATCAATAAGCTGAGAAGATTTGGAGAAAAGGAATGAATACACAAGCACTTCCAGGATTCATAATGGCAGTGCTCCAATCCCAAAAAAGACTTCATTGTATCACTGAAACTTGGGGAAATTTGCATGTCATCCAAGAAGATGCAGCTTCCTCTCTCTTTGAGTCTCATTAAGAGAAGGCAGACACATTATCTCAAAGTCTTTTGAGTGTCATTACAAAATACAGTTGGCACAGCAAGAAAATTGCTTCCTCTTCAAATTTGGCAATAAAAGCTTTAAAAAGATATCTGAAGTGCCTTGGATTAAGTGATTTTTTTCAGCCTGATTCTAAAGCTAAAGCTGTGCCAACACAGAAGAGATGAAAACTGCCCATTCCAAAAACCCAGCAGCAAGAATGGACAGGACAATTTGGGACAATTTTTCTGGACAGGATCTTCTCCCCTTTAACAGTTACCACCTAAATCTAACAAGTGCCAGGCAAGCTGGGATACAGTAGTAACTGTGGCTGTATCACCATCCTGGGGAAAGTGCCCTCAAAGCTGCAAAAGTTTCCTGCAGGACACCCATCTTGTCAGCTGCCTTTGCAGTCAGACTATACTTATGCAAATGTTTAGGATGCAACAGTTTAGGGTATAATACAGTGTTGGTGGTGGTTTGTGCCTTAATGTGGCATTATTTTAAAAGGTTCTTAAAATTGTGTAATTGGCTATATAGCAGCATTACAAATAAACTTCCATCTAATTATTCTAGGCCTGTTACTAATCTGGGGTCGAAAACCAGTTGCTTGAGCTTGAGCAGAATTACTAGATCAATTGCAGAATTGAAAGACCATCCTTGAAAAGCCATGGGATAAGCCCGGGCTGCATACGGAAGAATGGGATTAGACCCATCTTTGAAGTTAAACACACATGTATCCCATCAGGATAAAGACGGGATAAAGCATATGTGATAATCTCCACAGGATTCCCAAAACTCAGGCCCAGGACCATCTTCTCTAGTCCTCAAGGAAAAGTGAGAGCATTGCCTTGGAAATCTCTTTCGCGCTCTTGCTCTCTCTCTCACACACACACTATCTCTTTCTCTCTCATATGCAATATTGGATTACATTACACTGTGTATTCTTGACTGCAAGCTGCTTTGGAGACATTACTATAAATAAAATGTTTTCTCTTCAAAGCAGAGCTTTCTTTATTTGGACTACAACTCCCATGTGTTTTTTGAAAGCAGTTAATCTCAAATGAATTGAATTTTGTCCTGTCAGCTTTCTTTGCCATCTAGGTTTAACGTCCACTCATAGTGATGGGAAATACAGTAGCATGGAAAATCTTAACTTTAATATTCAGGGAAATATCTTGGCACATCAAGATCTTGTCTAGTTCTTTTGTAGCTGCTCTTCCAAGTCCTAGTCTTCGTCTGATTTCTTGACTGCAGTCTCCCTTCTGATTAATGACTCAGCCAAAGTATAGAAAATCTTTAACGATTTCAATGTCTTCATTTTCTACATTAAAGTTACATAAATCATCAGTGGACATTATTTTATGTACATCTAAACAAAAGGGCTTAAACTGAACATCAGTCTACCTGCCAACCACTTATAAGGCAACATTTTGTTCTCTTTATCCTTCTGCAGACCTACACAACATCTAAAAATGTGCTGAGGGGCTCATTCTCCACCCTTTAGAATTGGCTATAAAGGGGTGCAGGGGGCTACATGGGAAATCCTCTCTCCCAGTGCAAACAATCCCATTGGATGCTGACCAGTATATTCTTGTATACTTAGTCAGTGGTATACCAGATGTTGTAGGCTATATTTCAGAGGAACAAACTGGCAAAACCACCTCTGAGTTTTCCTTGCCTTAGAAAATTCTATGAACTGCATAAGGTTGTTGTAAGTCAACAAGTGATTTGAAGGCATGCACACACACACATATGCAAGTGAGTTTAGGTCTTCCACCTCTGCTATCTTTGGCCTTTTCAGATACTAACTAGTAATAATCCTACATGGGGGATTTACATTCACAGTCATGTTGGTCTAAAATATCAGTGTTCAGCAGATTTTGTCTGCCTTTGTTTGTCACTATTGTGTGACCACCTGGGGGTGGGGTGCAGTACAACTGCTAGCATAATGTACTGGACTCCTTATTTTTTTCTCCAACATTTCTTGTTACTATTGTTTAACTTCACATGGTTTCTGACTTATGATGACCCTAGGCAAAACTATCATGGGGTTTTCTTGGCAAGATTTGTTCAGAGGAGGTTTGCCATTGCCTTCCCCCGAGGCTAGGGGCTTGCCCAAGGTCAGCAAGTGGGTTTCATGGCCAAGCCAGGAATCAAACCCTGGTCACCAGAGTTGTAGTCCAACGTTCAAACCACTATACATGATGCCTGTTACCAAAAGTCACTATAAATTAAGCCTAGAAATCTCACAAGCAAGGCTGGTGGGGATGCGAAAGAGAGAAAACCTTATCCATGGCTGTTGCTAAGCTTTGGAACTTTCTTCCCAAGCAGGCCAGAATGGCCCCCTCCCTGTTGTCCTTCCTTTGGCAGGAGAAACCCTTTTTATACAACAGGATTTTAAAAGAGAAAGTTAATACAGAGCAGGCTAGGGTGGATGCTGCATTGTTTTAAACTGTTTTAAATTGCTTTTTATCTTTTTAAATGCATTTTATTCTTTTAACTGGAAGTTTGAATGGTTTAATTCTATTTTAATATTTGCGTTTTGTATGTGTTAACTCTATTGTTCCCTTAAATAGTAAGGAAGAGTCCCAATTTCAGCAGAAAGACAGTCTATAAATATGTATCATCATCATCATAATCATCATCATCATCATCTCATCCACCTCCTCCTCTTCCTCCTCATTGAAAAACAGAAGTCATCCTTTATGAATACTTAGGCAAGCCGGGTGGTGACAGCCTTGCAAAGCTTTTCACACAGAGAAAAAATGGTAATTTAAATTGTGATTATCCCGTGAAAATCATGCAATTGCGATTAGAATGCGATTAACATTTTCACACATAGCATGAAAAAACAAGCAATAAACAGCAACAAATCATTCACTGAATGCCTTGTTGCTGTTTATTGCCTGGTTATTCCCAGAATAGTGGCACTTTAATCGCTTTTCATCACGACGTCATATGAAAGCCTATATCACTATTATGCGATTCTCATGGGATATTCCCATGATAATGGCGCTCTAAACGTGACACTGTTTGAAAATCTTAATTGCGAATGCGTGATTTTCATGGGATAATCACTGTTTATACTTCCAATTGCCCCCATGTGATAAAGTTCTTTGAGAACTTAATTGTTTTTGGTCTATGAGTCCAAGACTCCCCAAGAAGATTCAGGGAACTTCAGTCCATGAAAAAAGCTTTGCTTTCTTCCCATTAACAAAATATTGTACAGTAATTAGATACACAGGAACAAGGCAGATTTCACATTGTGGGAACCAAATCAAGCACTCTGGAACACTTTTCAGGTTAATTTTATTCCGTGCTGGTGGTATTTAATTCTGCAGTTTAGTTCTGCAATGCCCCTTGCTGAATAATTGAAGAAAACTCAGTGCTGATCTCAACAATGGAGAAAGGTTTTACCACTGTATCTCTCACAGTTGTATAAAAAGAACTGTAGAATAGGTACACAGAGATATAATAGCTATGAGAAATGCAATATAATATGCTACTGAGTTTATTTGAAAGAAAATATTAACCAATATATTAAATGCAGTATTAAAGAGTTATGTATTTCATAGAAGTTTAATATAAAGTTTCAATTTTACTTCTTTATCCACAGTATTACAGCAATAAATACAGTATATCTCAATTATGTATGTATACACAAAAAGGCTAAATTTTAATTACAAGGAATTCTGTTGTTCTGAGGCTCTGATCCAAAGCCCCCTGCAATGCAACAGGTGGTTTTTCTGTACATCTCCATGGATCAGGCCTTCTCAGTTTTAGTAAAATTCACCCTTTAAAAATATTTAACATCACTTTCTATGCAGTTTCTATAATTTCTATGTACTGTATATGCAAATCTACATCCCAAACCATTTACCCCAGGAAAGCCCGAAACATTCACGTTCTCCCCATTGACCACAGGAAAGGGACTTATTTTTAAATCTTACTGTGTACAGGTATTTAAGCAGGAATAAAGTACAGGCTATATTATACAGAGAGCAGTATACAGGAGGTTACTTAACCGTTTAATAATTGCAGGAGAGTTGTCGGCAAGGAAAGAAAGTTAAAAGTACATAACCTTATTCAACGGTTCTTAAACAAACAAACAAAAAATTAGATTAGTGGACTGGCACAGTTTAACCACCTAATCTGTAAGTGCACTTTATAAAACAATCAGGTTGATTCTGATCTGATCAGAAAAAGGTCACCATTGATCCCAGAAATCTACCTTTCCCACTCCATTGTTCCTGCCAGCCCTGTTCTGCAAGGGCCACCTATCAGATAGAGTGGCAAGCCAATGAGAGTAGGGATGTTGAACTGGGAAGGCTCTCACCTCATTCCTTTCCTCTCTAAGGACTATGTGGCTTCCGCTGAAACTATGGAGCCTGGGACAAGGTCCAAACCACCCATTCCATTGGAGCTTGCCCACTGTTGCTGTTGTTTTGGAAAAGAAAAGAAAAAATATATGCAAAAAAAAAAAAAAATCCTCAGTATAGGGTCACCATTTTATTGTGACAATATTTATTGCATTGCTGACTTTGAGTTTCAAGACAACAACAACATAAAGTACTTAGAAGGTTCCTAAAACCCTCTTTGGTTGTGTTACACCCTAAAAAATAGAAACCCAAAAGAAGACTCATGGGTATCTGTACACACAGATAACTGCTGTATTTAAATATATAAAAATAATTAGAAGGGAAGAGTCTTTTTCTTAATTTTTTTTTTTAAAAAAAGAACATGTTCAAACACATGTGTTTAAATGTCTTGCTAAACATATTGGGCCAGGACCAATTTAAGCAATCCTAGGCCTCAATCCAACTGTTAATCCCAACTAAAGTAGAACCAGTGAATGAATAAAAATGTGGCAAGTTAACATTTATGTAAGTTCAAATCATTCAGTGAGATGAGCAACTGAAGCGCTCATTTCAGAGAGTAACCTCACACATTTTATGGGTCATTATTATTGAGACCAGCTACAACAGCCTGTTGTTATGGGTAGACACAACCAGACCATTATCTTTAGTCATTTCACTTAGTTCCCTATGTCTACAAGACAACAAAATTGTAGCTACAGTACTGTTATATACTTTTTAAAGATGGCCTTTTGTCATATAGCTTTAGCCCTATTATTGCTAGACAAAACTAAATTTTTCAAAAACATTTCGCCCTGTTCATAAAGGATAGAACTGAGATGCCGCTTCAGATGACTGGATTTCCACTTGAGCCATTTTAAATTGGGTGCACTGCAGCCATTTGCGGAGGACAGAGGAGTTGGTGTTCATCTGAACGGATCCTTGTAACATCCTAAGGCTATGGTGGTTCACGTTGTTCTGGATAGCTTGCAAGCGAAGCTGGAGCCCAGCAGATAAATGCTGTTTGAAAAGAGGCATAAGTATGGTTAACAATCCATTATGCAATCACTACTCTGTGTACTTTCATGTGCTATCACATGCACAACTCTGCTTCTGCTGCCATCAACTGGATATTACCATTGTGCACTGTCCCAAAAAGTCACACGAGTAGCACAACATACACATGCAAATGTCACTAAAAAGATTCCAGCCAGAGAGAGAAACACAAACTCAGGGCTTGTCTAGAGGTGGAGTAAATCCCAAATGCCCCTGCCCCAAATCTGATGCAATCCGTACACACAATGCATGACATTTCCCACAAATCTGGCATGATCAAGGCACACAATGTACGGTTCTATTCACACCAAACTCAAGTTTTAAAAACTCAGTTTACTAGTTTGCAAGAAATGCCAGTGTTTCTTGCAGTGCAGACTGCACTGGGGTAGAGGCAAGACATTGTTGCCTGGCAGCCGCTGCCATTTTCTTCCATCAGCTCCTGCTGTCAACAGATCACTGCTTGGCAGGTGCCTCCATTTCTCAATGTCTGAGCCAGTTCCCTGCCTGTTACTATGTTTAAAGAAAGGTTTATTTCACTTGTGAGGCACCCGGCACCTCGTTCTGATCTTAAAGTGTGCCACCACCAGCAGTGCTGAAGAAGGAAAACCCAGTTCCCTATCCAAAGGGATGTTTACAGAAAGGTTTTTCCCTCCTTTGCACCACTGCTGTTGGCATGCTCTGAGATCAGAATGAGGTGCCAGGTGCCTCACAAGGAGGAAAAACCGTTCTTTGAGGGCTGTTCCAGATGGTGAACTGGCCTAGGTGGAGAACTGGTAAATGGAGGCTCTTGCCAAGCTCCTGGCTTTTGGAGCTGATGGGGAAAGGCTGTAGTCACAACAATAGATCACAACTACATCAGCACATGTAAACAACTACTGCAGAGAAAACAGGTGTGGGTCAGTTCCAGGGTGGTTTGGGGCAGAAGAGATGTGGGGTCTACTTGGACTTTTCCCCAGTGTAGACAACCCCTCAGTCACAGACTTTGCTATCAGAAAGAGCTTTAATAAATGCTGTTATTAACAATGGCAGATGCTTGTAGGGTCATGGGTGCTTTTTGTTTGTGTCAAAAACAAATGTAAAAAGATCAAAGATAGTTGAAGGGCAATCAGGAAGCAAAACCTACCTTTAGATTCGACTGAATCATTGGTAGCCACATTGGGATAAGCTGTTGGAGGAGAGAAAGTCTGTATTAAGCATGTTCATGATGAATTATTGCAACTCCATGATACTACATTATACTAGGTTAGATGGGATATTGGCAATTGTTCTTAGTCTTAAGTATGAACCATGATACATACTGATAACATTCATCCACAAACAGTACAAGAACTTTACTTGTGCCTAGGGTTCTGTCTAATCACTTATTATTTAAGGGGCACAGGGGTGGCTGTTTGGCTAGAGTGAGTCTCAACAAAATAAGTTTGTCATTATATGCCTCCAAATTCCATTGCTTGGAAAATTGGAATGGATTGAGCTAACACTGAGGACCAGCCCAACAAGCTAACCACTGCACTACATTACAGAATGAACACTAATTGTATTTAAATGGCAACTGTGCCTCACAGTGTCCCTAGAAAGGCATCCATGCAGGGGACCCATGTCTTGTGGATGATATTCAGTGAATTCACACTGCTGAATCCTTGTGCTAGTTTCTTATTTCTAAGACAGTTCTGCCTGAATACCTAACTGCAGCAACTTCTAACATTTGTGAGCTCAATTTTCTGTTTGTTTGCATTAAAAATACAAAGAGACTTGGGAAGAGTGGTTTTTTTAAAAAGTAAGACAGGTTCACTACAAATATGAAAAGCATCTTGTAATGTAACCCATGTGCACCAACATCATTAAAAGAATTGGATATATTTTTTCGAAAATGTTCCTCCAAATGGCATCAAGAATTGCAATTTTCCAATTAAGCTACTGAGAGCTACATGCAAAATCTAATCAGTATTGACAGCATGAGATAAAGCACTGTTTGGGGAATGTTATTTCACTGGCCAGTCTAGATAATATTACATTTGGCAGAGTTCTATGGATGGCTTAGATCCAAACCTTATTTTGAACACCCCAATTAACAACCACATTGTTCAGGGACTCCCGATGAACACTTACAGACCACAACTGCATTAGAGTTTGGAGGCAAAGATCTTAAAGTGTTAAGAAGAAATGGCTTAAATCTAAATAGTAGCTCAAACTAGAGAAGACCCACTGAATCAGTGCAATTTACACAGGTGTTGTGTTACCATTCAGCAATTCCATTAGATTCAACTAGATCTACTCTAGCTGGGACTAGCAAATGGGCTGAGGTACATATTTCTCCTTACAGTGGCTATCAGACTCAAAGCTGGAGCTACAGAAAGCAGAAGTTTGAGGGGTACACTGACCCCAAGATTCAGTTCAGCTCTCAATTTGGAAAACATTTTGAGTCTGCTGATTTCAACTCCAAATCCCAATCTTGATGTACAAATTTTTGTCTTAATGTCTTATACTGATTAATCAGTATTTGTGGTTTTCCCATATTCACGAGGCTCCTGTGCCCCTAACCCCAGCTAATGTGGAGGGAGGAGTATATTTGCATTGGGGGCTGATCTGGTGCTTAGATCAGCCTTCCTTCAGTTGGGGCCTTTCAGACATCTTGATCTACTATAGGGGTGACCAATGGGGTTGTGCCCAGGGTCCAATGACACAAGTAACCTTGTGCCAGCACTTATTGCCATTTTGGAAGGGACTGTGGAGCAAAACAGAAGTACAGGGTTCTGGGGTGCTTGTGGTGGTTGGGTGAGGCATTTTCACATGTTTCACATGTTTGGGAAACTTTCTGCATAGTTCTGGGGCAAAATTGCCCCAAAATAGCCCTTTTAAAAAATTGGAAAGTTGGGGCATCTTGGGGGAATGATGGATAGCTTCAGGTGACAAAAATAGGGCTTACAGGGCACACTATGCCTACCAATAGTCTACAAAAAGATGCTGGCTGGAGATGATGGGAATTGTATTTTAACACACTTAGTAGGTATCAGTTTGTGAATGCCAGTCTTGGATCTTCCTCCACATTGGGAAGCACTCTGTGGCAGCAAGACTAGTCTTGCTAGGGGGAGAACAGGAAGGAAGGGCAATTGGGAAGATAATGGTGGAAACTATTTAGATATTCCTTTAACCCCAAGTTGCTCATACACTCTTGGCTGAACCTGTTGTTGGCTGAACAGAATGCTGCCTGGATTCTGAACATTTTTTCCAGTGAAATGGTCCAAAATATTTTTCATCAGTTGGCAACAAATGCCTCGCATTGAATAACACAGACACCTTTCATTGGAAACCCAATAAACCACACAAAAATCATTGTTTATATTTTCATCTTTTCCCTTGGCTCCTAGATTTTACTAAGAACTACATCCTTTTTGGACAAGGGTTGAGCCAAATTAGACAAAAGTTCACCGAAAGTCATGTTACCAGATGCATTGGATTACTGAAGCAATTTTTGCCCCCTAAGGATTTGAAGGTTATAAATAGTGTTGTTTTCTCTCTTTTTTTAACCTTCCTGGCTAGATCTTCTGCATACAACATTTTGCACTAAATGAAATTCTACTCTGGAAAATCCCCTATTTTTTAGGAGCTGTTTCTCAGGGGATAGTGGCAAGAGGGAGCCTGGAAACTTTTGGATTCCAGCCATCTTTAAAGCATATATGCCTTCTCAGTAGATAGCTGACCTACCTTGACAAAAATAGTGGAATTACATTCTTGCAAAGCCTCCATTAAGCTGATCACATGGAGGCACACCATCTCTACCATCTGGGGGGAAAATAGGTTGGAATGAAATAAATACCCACTGTATGAACATCAGGGAAACAAAAAAACAGTGGCTGAGAGGATTAACCTAAATTCATTAGTACAGCAATGAAAATAAGAGCAGTCAATACATAATCCAAACTGACATTTCAGATTAAATAGCCAACAAACAAACATTTACCTTTGCTCATAGCTGTGACTCTCTGTGAATTTTTTTACTTTTAACTCCCATAATTAGTGTAATCAAACAATGTTCTGTTTCTTTCACCAAGTCCACTTCCACCTACAAGTGCCCATGATGGTTGGGGGATTCTGGGAGCTGTAGTACACAGCTTTATTACCTAGCCCTTGTAAAGTCCTTCCCAATCCCAACATCCCATTCTTGCCAGCCACTATTCTTCACAGAGGCAGAAAATCACCTTTCCAAATCAGCTGCCCCCAGATTTTACAGGATTCTCTAAAAATTAACTCACTTCCTAAATATTATTTATTCTCTTCTTCAACTGAAGTAATTTATCATTCTTAACCACTACTGAGTTATGAATAAGAATTCCTCAGTTTTTTTCAAGGTATAAGATATGACATACTGGAACATGTTCCCCATCTTTTAAGTCATAAGCATAATTTTAAGTTGTCTGATATAAAACAGTGTCATGAGATATTGCATTACCCACATGTTACTCACAGAATTAATCCCCCGTCTTTTGTAGCAATGCTTTACTATTACGTATATGGAAGTCCTAGTTGGATTATATTTCAGATCACTCCAGAGATTCAAAGGTAGTACTATTTGTTCTACAAAAGGGATTGCCAGTGCAGAGATGGTAAATCTTTAAAGCCACATACACACAAAAATCAATCAAAAGTGGATTTTAACACTCCTCATTCTGTTGATGTTGTTATTGCTGCTGTTTTTGTATTGATTTGTTTTGTATTCATTTAGATACTGCCTTTGCCCACCCAATGGAACTCAAGTTAGCTTACAAAATTTTACAACTAATACAGATTAAAAACAGGAAAACATCAGTAAAAATATACAAAGGTTATTTTCAAAAGCATTTTCAAATGCAAGAACCTTATCACATTACAAAAGTAAGCTGAGACAGAGTGACAGAAAAGTGGCTTTCTACTTACCTCATGCACTAGAAGCACTTTGGCAAAAGGCACACTTTTATTACTGTCTCTCTCTTGAAGGAGAATGGAAGTGTGGAAAGATAAGCAGAAAGCTGCTTCTCTGCCTCTCCCTATCAGCTTTCTTTTGTAATGTTATAAAGCTCTAATTAAGCAATCTATAGAAATAAAACCATTTAAAGATTAATTTAAAAAAAAAAGAATATTGCAGTCAAAAACAGAAAAGCCTGTTGGAATAGCACAGTTTTTCACCTGCCACCAGAAGGAAAGCAAGGAAGAAGAGTATAAGAGTACTTATAGAAGAGTAATTTTTTTCTATATTAAGGACAAAGAGTTAAATATGTAACCGGAGCAGGAGAGAACTTTGTAATCAGGAGCCCTGAGTTTGCTTTTTTTCTTCCTTCCCTCCTTCCAGTTATCTTTTCTTCTGTATTGTATATTTTAGACTGCAAGCCTGTGGGTAAGAACTGTCTCATTTCTGATGCCTTTAAGCAACTCTGGGTGCTTTGTGGGGTGAAAATAGAGTTAAAATATATTTAAAATAAACAGTAATATAAATGTAAATAATAATAAAAATATAAACAATAAAGAATAAATTATAACAGAAGACAGGGAGGTAGCCTTGCGACAGAACAGCCACAAAGGACCTGGTGGCACAGTATTTAAATGCCAGCACTGCAGCCATTGAGTTCAATTCCAGCCAGGGGTTCAGGGTCGACTAAGTCTTGCATCCTTCCAAGGTTGCTAAAATGAGTACCCAGCTTGTTGGGGGCAATTAGCTTACAGTTGTAAATTGCTTAGATACTGCTTAGTACTGTATGAAGTGGTATATAAATGAAACTGCTATTGCTAAGGACATGTGTTTGTCCCTCCTGCACCAAAGGGAAAGGAGTGTCCAATTGTGTGTGTGTCACTCCTCCTCTGGGATGTCACCTGGTGTGGTCTGCATCCCCCCCCCCCAAAGCCACTGGCTGGCAGTGCTGGGATCTGAACCTGTGACCTTCGGCATACACACTATGTGGTCTCCTACTGAGCTACTGCCCTTTCCACAAGGGTTGATGCCATTTGTATGTGTGTCCATCTACAGACCTAGGATTTCATTTCAAATGGTTTGTCTGTCACTGCCTCTGACTCACCACCTTGTTATGTGCCATCAACTGGAGGATGCTCGGCGTTACTCGGCTCCAGAACTCGAGAGCGGTGAGGATTGCTGTGAAACTGAATTCATTCTGGTTTTGGACTGTGGGAGCAACTGCTGCTTGTTCACAATATACTGTCCACAGCTGGGCAAATATAAAGGCATGAAAGAGGGAACACATGTGCAGGACAGAGGTCTAGAGGAAGAGAAATAAGAAAAAAAACTTTAGCTTTTCTAGAAGTAACATGATGGCTGAACACATTCTCCCTCCAAGTACTAGAGCATAACAATTCCCTTCCTCCAATAACACACACACCTGTCAAAGTAATCCTAATCAAAGAGTGGTCTATCAAGGATTCCCTCAGATTTTCTTTCCTGTCAGCATGCTATGACTGATACAGCAACTCAACCATATCAAAACCACTGCTTTATATTCACAAGTTAGGCTAAAGAGTGGGTGAGCTTTACGCCCATAAAAAGACAGATATTTGTTTGAAGCAGGAATGGGAGAATGGTACAACTCTGAGCAGCAGAGACCCCTGAAGTTTTCATCATGATTGTGAGTATCTAAAGAACCCCCTGAAATACCTTCAAGCCAAAAAAGCTCCCACAGGAATATGCAATACCCAAATTATACGTCTATGTAATTCTGCAAGCAAGTCTGTGTTTCTGAGCAATTTGAATAAGAACTGTGCTTGTGTTACAGTTTGAGCATGTCTAGTGGGTGGGAATGTCCTTCTCATTCATCAGCAATGAGATCAATATCTTCCGATTGGCAGACCTTACAACAATGTAATGGGGGTATCAGATTAACTCCCTCTTCCATCAGGAGAAAAGGGGGAAACCTCCCCCCCCCCCGCCTTGGTGCAAACCCAACCCTCCATCTGTAGATTTTGGGATGGGAGTGGAGAGGATGGGGAAAATCATGTTCTGTGTGTGGAAGTCCACTTGTAGAAGGTTAAATTTCATCCAATGCCATCAAAACCCATTAAAATTTACTGAAGTTTCCATTTTACAATCCAGCCACTGGGCATATAGTAACCCTATAAGGCTCCCACTAAAACAGTAGACACTGTAGACCAGGATCTGTCCACCCATCTGCTTACTGGCTTAACAGCTCTCACACCAGTCAGAGTAAGAGGACAGACTTGGGGAGCTGGGGATGCCCTACAGTGTGTAGAGAGAAAACAGAAGGGTCAATTGCCTAATAGTTGTAAAGGTGATGGGAACATAATTAAAGCAGTCTGAGACACTGCCCAGTTGTCTTCAAGCAAGGACTTGCAAAACCATCAGGACTCAGAATCACTGTCAGAGGGTAATAGCTCTGATGAATATTAATTGCCTGAGGAAACAGGTGGTCATTCATTTAACAAGGCTGTATTCTATAGAGCATACCTAGTTGATCATCATCTAGCAGAATTCATTTACCTTAGACTGTTCTGGAAACCCAATCAAGATGACAATTAGGTGATCAGCAACATGAGAGCCTGCATCCAGTGGAATGGGCATACATGCTGAAGGGGAATTCGGACAGACAACACTATGCGTCAGTGACCCCAACAGGAGCCAGGACAACAACCGGATGTGAGATACACATTCAATGAATTCTTTGGGCCTGTTGGAAAAAAAACATGTTGTGGTTCAGTTTCCTATTGCCAAGTGTAAACTACTCCAACATAATAATAACAATATCACCACTAGGGCTGCTCACCCCTAGATGCCCAATTAGCACCATCAATGGATTTCACAGTCAAATGAAAACATGTCTTTTTTTATTAAAACCTTTAGAGTCTAATGATTTCATTTAATAGGTACATGTAAACAGTTTTAACAATTTTAACTTTTTTTAATTTTATATTTTGGGGTATCATTTCCACTGCTCTCCATTTTAAATTGTTCAATTGGCAATGTCAAGAACATTAATTAATGTAAACCCATAATACACAACTACAAATGATGATGATAATGCCAACATTTATTGTTATTTATTGTTATAAACTATAATAATAAGTTACTGGTGATGCTGGTAATGATGTGAACACTACGTAAAGTGCCTCTGTGGGATCCTCCCCCCCCCCAGCATTAAATAAGCAAATATAGATTATTTGATGCAGATTTGAAAGTCTTTTCTCCATGTTTTTTCTTGTTTGTATTAAAGAGATATCCAGTTTTCTTAAAATGAAAATCACAGTATTTCTCCACTAGGAAAATTTAAGCTACCCAGCAACTAGCACATGCATTATGAAGATAAGGCTTATCTGAAACATAATTGTGGGTAAATGTTTAAGGCTGCCATTAGAGGGTATCTAGAAGTTTTTTGTGAGTGTATGATGAACTTCCCTTTTATAATCATTCCATTTGTGTCCAGGTCTTTCTTACCCTTGTTGCATTGCAGAAGGAGGATGGTAAAGCCAAGGCAAGTAACGGACCACTGCCTTGTTATCCCTGTGGTTGCCACGTGAAATTTCCATTGCAGCAATCTGAGCTAAACCAACCTTGAGATGCCCACCAAAGGTGTCCTCGTGCAGGGGCTGAGAACATGTTTTCATGTGACTCTGTGGTAGAAGGACATTCAACATAGTGAAGGAATGAAAGGAAATAAATTGGATATTAAAGCTATTTTAATGGACAGGAATGTTACCCAGTTCAGATGAAAATAGTCGACTGAAGACTGTCTAATCTATAGTAAAGAATCAACCTTAGAAGCATTGTGATCATAGGCTATGGAAACACCATTACTTATTGGTCAGTACAATACCCCACCCAGAGAAGCAGTCAAGCAATTAATCTATCACCTCTCCTTTGGATGACTTTTTCTCATCACACAAATAGGAATTGCTTTATCATTCTGTTGCACTGCTGAACTACACTGCATTTAGCTGGAACACATCAGGAGACTTCCTGCCACCATATATCTCTCTAGGTTCCTCACTGTCTATAATCAAATTCTAGATCATGACTATTCAAGAGCCAAGGAATAGTGATGTGATGAATAGCATGGTGCTTTGCTAAAAAAAATATGGCCAACCACCAAAGGGGG
The DNA here is from genome assembly GCF_019175285.1 of Sceloporus undulatus. NCBI lineage: Eukaryota > Metazoa > Chordata > Lepidosauria > Squamata > Phrynosomatidae > Sceloporus > Sceloporus undulatus. Next base: position 353,714,520 of record NC_056522.1, on the reverse strand, counting down.
AAAAAAATAGTAATGGGGGAGGGTGAAAAATGCATTTTGTACAAAAACCCAAGGGTTGTTTAAAAAACAGAATATTTTGCTCCCCAAACATGTTTTGCACAAAAAACCCCCAAGGTTTTTGTTCTTTTTCTTTTTTGCAGGCAAGTCCTAGAATGTAGGAAATAGTTGGAAGATATTTAAAAACTTTTATAATCTGATCTATCAGGGTGAGAGCTTTACAAATTATTCATTCTTGCAAGCAAGAACAAAACAGCAGATGTAAAATACATAGCACTTGTTTTAATACCTGATTGAAGCTTTCCATGAATGTGTTTGACTAACAATTCTCAGCAAACCCAGCCAGATGTCTTGACTTCCACATCCATCATACCCAACCAACACATCTGGGAGGCTCCATGTTGAAAAAAAGCTGATTAAATGCTCCCTCCCCTCCCTTCAACAAATACATTTGCATCTGTTGCCTGTGAACTAAGTGTCACAGCCTTGAGTTGACAAAGTGTGATGAGGGCAGTGGATAACTGGGATTCTTGCAAGTTTCCCATTTGTCATAATAAGAAAGCTGTCATAGTAAAGAATATGAGTAAAAGAATGTGTTCCTAACTAAGGACAAAGGCCATACTTGAATCCACACAAAAAATGATCAAAGTGGCACTGGCAGTTCCCTTTTTAACCAACACTCTTAGGAAAGAAGCATTTGTTTTCCAATCATCTTCAGAATGCATTAAAAATCTTGGGCCTAACTCCAATTGTTGATCCCAACTAGAACAGATGCATTTAATCAATGAAGCATATGTCAGTATGCTTTCCCAAGTTCCCATTGATTCAGCAAATCTTCTCTAGCAGGAATTAACAATTGGGTTTATATCTTTATGTGCTACTCTTCAGTCAGAGTTTGGGTAAAAAAAATACTTTGTTGGGTTGTGCCTTAAAATTCAACAAAAAATCAATTTTATAGCTCAAGACAACCACAAAGACAGAATTCATACCGCAGACTGAAATTACCCAGTGCTAGAATTTTGTTGCTGACATATGCATCTATAATATGTACAATCGGCCCTCCATATCCATGATTTTTTATCCATAGCTTGAAAATATTTTTAAAATATATAAATTCCAAAAAGCAAACCATGATTTTGCCATTTTATAAAAGGGATGTTAATTTATTATGTCATTGTACTTAATGAGACTTGAGCATTCACAGACTTTAGTATCCACAGGGGAGGGGGGGGTCCTGGAACCAAACCCCAATGGATACCAAGGGCCCACTATATGTCTTGTTCAGGATGGTGCAGAAGGAGTTATCCACTTTCCCCTTGAATCTTATCCAAAACCTTTTCCTATAGAGATTTGTCAAGTTCAATGTGGCTACAGGTATGGTTGTTCTCTAGCCAAGGAGTGAAAGGGGAGATGACTCAGGCAACTCAGAAATGGTCCATCTTGGGGGCAACTGCAATTGAGCAGAAGCAAAAGTAGACTGCTCTCCAAAATAGAGATTGGTCCCAGTTTGCTTCCTCTTGCAACTGAGAGAGATAGTTTCTTGGTTACCTGAGTAGCTCCTCCACTCCCTGGCTGGACAGTCATGATGGGGGGAGGGGGTTGACAACTGATAGGGTGGGCATACACTAATATTATGCTCTACATATAGAGTACATAGAGTACTAGTGTATGCTCTACATAGCATACACTAGTATTATGCACTACATGTTCTCAGTCGGTAACAAAAATAAATCAACATAAACAACAAAATTACTCAGAGTCATAAGTCCAGTGGATCAAATAATCATATTATGTTTTAACTTTGAAAGTAAGACACACTGAAGTGCCTAGTGCTGATAAGACATTACATTTGGAACCAAGAGAGCACATTCTCTCCTAGAGGTTTTCTTTACTACAGTATACAGATGATCCAGAACTCTGTAATGATCCAGTAAAACCATCTGACTAGATATATCCGAATGCTATACTCACCTTCAGTTTAGTCAAGGTATGCATATCAGCTATAAAATCCAAAATTTCTCCAACATACTGCCTCATGCATTCCATTGCTGCTGTTCCACACTAAGACAGGGAAAAATAACAGTCAGTTTTAATTACTCCCCGAAGCACAACAATAAAAGGTTAGTTATGTTCTCCCTCTCCAATGCTAGTTAAATAGTACAATTGAAAACCTGGTCTTATGGCCAGCAAAAGATGTCACAATACTTCTGGGTGTTGAGTAGACCTGAGTGGGAAAGTATGTAACCTCACTGTCTGATCTAATAAAAGCAGGAGTGGGATCTATGTACACCAAGGCTGTATTTGCAACTGTCTAAAGTGAAAAATATTTTTACATGAAATATATTATGGGAGGGCAATTCCGCTTCTAAAATCACAGCTTTAGAACATATGATTCTTCTCTAAAACAAGATGTACCCTCCACATTTCATTTTAGCCCCAAATCCCTTTATTTTATTTTATTTCTTGAATTTATGTCTTGCCTTTCATCCAAGGCAGCTTATGATAATTTAAAAGCAGTTACAATCTTATTTTACAATATGGAGTAGAACTCTAAAACCAGAAGTGGTTTTCTGATCTTCTGAATGGCTGATGTGCATTCACCATAGGCATTTTGACTAGAAAAATGTCACCTAATCTCTGGAGTTTGTCCACCCATGAAGAAGAATAAAAAAAACTAGTAGCAGAAAATAGGGAAGAAGGCAGGCCCCAAGTAGGAACAACTATAGATGCATATCTGTATTAAGATTTCTTAGCATACACTAGGGAGTTTATTGCATGCACTTTTCAGCCTGATCCAGGCATGGGATGAAATCTGGCTGGAATGGGGGGAATCGACTTTTATCGCACACAAAATTGCAGTTGCGCTGGCATCCAACCATTACCTGTCACTCAGCTGCAGTCTACCAACCAATTCTGGTGTTATGGAAAGCTTCCATGGTAGAAAAATTGCTGGGAAAAGCACGGCTAGGGATGGGTGATGATTACATGGCAGCACAGCAGCAATTTTGTGTGAGATAAAAACCGTTTCCCCTCTCACTGTCTGATCAGGCTAAAAAGTGCATGTGATAAACTCCTAGATTTCAACTAATATAAAGGTAATTTCCTCTCTCTTGCTTGTTAAAAGGATCACAGTGTCTAGAATCTCAAGATTCTGTGGCAGAACTCATCATGGCTATTGAATGAGTACAAAGCCAATACAGAAAAGATCAATCAGATAAGGGCTGCATATCATTTAGTATATGACATGGTCTCAGTATAAATATGAGATCTATTATACCGGTGTAGCTTCACTGAATGTAATTGGATTGTTATAAGTGGATGTGAATTTTGACATCCTAGTATTCTAAAATAATCAGCGGTCAACTGCTATATTTTTAAGAAGAAGAAGAAGAAACAGAACTTGCCTAGTTAATACTGCAACAAAATATTCAGATTTGACTCCAACTCAAGATAATCAGCTTATGGGGATAACAAATTGCCCTCATTGGCAAGAGATATTTTGAGTTTTAGTTGCTGAAACGTGGAACTGATGGTGGCGTGAGGGATTGAAAGAAAAGTAAAGCTATTCAAATGTTATATTTTAACGGCTGACCCCAGTGCTTCTCGTTTTTCTATGTTAATATAAAATCTACGTGGAGGTGAATTATACCACCTTCTGTCTTCTCCGCGGTTATGCTTGTCAGTTTACTTGACAGGACAACAAACAGTAAAAATAAGGTCACAAAGACTCCTGTCAAGAGTGTCCTCCATCTTCCTACTGGTTTGGACGAAGGATTCCACACTTTGCTTCTTTCAAACTGAGTGATGGAACTATAAAAGCTTTTGTGCATCAACCTCATGAATATTAATACTAATAGTTCAGTATGAAATCAAAGGATATTTTCTTACTTCTGATTGCTTCTCCTATTGTACTAAAATATGAGAGCATATGTTATTTGTTAATGGAATAATCCATACAGACATATTCCCACTGCCCTTAACTCTCTACTATATTGCTTTATTTCAAAGTACAAGTAATCGTTGGACTGGAAATTGATGCTGATTTTTAGTTTCATTCATACTTGTTAGGTATATACTTGTGCTTTGTTGTGAAGCCACTGTTGTGAAACCAAACAGGGCTTACAAGAGGCTTCCAGAACATGGTGCAGACTCCTCACATGCTTTCTTTTAAAGCAAAAGTGTTTGCCTTTTAGTATGTTTTTTTTTTCTGCTATGAAATTTCAGCAGCAAAGGGCAGGAAAGCAGTTGGGGCCACATGTGAATCATCAGCCAAGTGTTGCCCACCTTTGTTATGGAACATCTCCAAAACAAAAAAGGTGTAAGCTGCAGGGTTCATGTGATTGCTGAGGAGGAAACATTCAGTGACTTAAACATTGAAGTTAAAAACACACAGAGAGCTAAATAGTTAAATAAAACAGGAGAGTAAAAAGAGGCATTTGTTTTGATACTTACTCCAGGGATAGAAGCAATCATCTGCTTGTGCAAGATCATTGATTCAGCTAGTTTTGTGCCTGCATCTGTACAAACGAACTAATGAGAAAGAAAGATTAACCAATGGATTGTTGTGCTGTTGGGATGAAGTAGGTAAAATGCAATAACCTGACATTTAGGATTTTATTAAACCATGTTTCCCTCTGGCTGATATTTGTGGCAACTCTGCTGGATTTCTTATATTGTGAACAAGCAGCACAAAACATCAAGAGAGTGAATCAGAAGACTCTCCTTCCCCGCCCCCACAAAAAGGTATTTACAATACACACAGAATGAACTCAGGCTGGCTAAAGAGGTTAAGAACAACAAAAAGGGCTTTTTTGGATATGTCCACAGCAAAAGGAAGGAGGAGGAAATGGTAGGGCCACTGTGTGGAGAAGATGGCAAAATGCTAACAGGGGACAGAGAAAAGGCAGAACTACTCAATACCTTCTTTGCCTCAGTCTTCTCAGAAAAGGCAAAGGGTGTTCGACGTGAGGATAAAGGAACAGAGGACAGAATAGGGGAATTTCAGCACAGAATAAGTGAAGAGATAGTACAGTTTAATCTATTTAATCTAAACGAATATGTCTCCAGGACCAGATGAACTACATCCAAGGGTACTAAAATAACTGGCAAATGCAATATCAGAGCCATTGGCAATAATCTTTGAGAACTCCTGGAAAACAGGAGAAGTGCCAGCAGACTGGAGGAGGGCAAACGTTGTCCCCATCTTCAAAATGGGGAAAAAAGAAGATCCCAACAATTATCATCCAGTTAGTCTGACATCAATACCAGGAAAAATTCTGGAGCAGATCATTGAACAGAGAGTCTGTGAACATCTAGAAAGCAATCACAAAAAGTCAACACGGGTTTCAGAGAAAGAAGTCATGCCAGACAAATCTAATCTCTTTTTTATAAAATTACCAGCTTGTTAGATGAAAGGAATGTTGTGGATATAGTATATCTTGATTTTAATTAGGCTTTTGACAAAGTTCCCATGACATTCTTGCAAACAAGCTAGTGAAATGTGGGCTAGACAACGTAACTGTTACATGGATTTGTAATTGGTTGACCAGCCGAACCCAAAGGGTGCTCAATAATGGCTACTTTTCATCCTGGAGAGAAGTGACCAGTGGGGTCCCACAGGGCTCTGTCCTGGGCCCAGTGCTATTTAACATCTTTATCAATGACTTGAATGACAGAATTGGGGGCATACTTATCAAATTTGCAGATGATACCAAATTAAGAGGAATAGCTAATACCCCAGAGGACAGGATCAAGATTCAAAATGACCTGAATAGACTAGAAAGCTGGGCCAAACCTAACAAAATGAATTTCAACATGGAGAAATGTAGGGTACTGCACTTAGGGCAGAAAAAATGAGACAAACAGATGTAGGATAGGGAACACCTGGCTGAACGAGACTACATTTGAAAGGGATTTGGAAGTCCAAGTGGACCACAAGTTGAACATGAGTCAACAGTGCGACCCGGCAGCTAAAAAGGCCAATGCAATTTTAGGCTGCATCAATAAAAGTATAGTATCTAGATCAAGGGAAGTAATAGTCCCGCTCTATTCTGCTCTGGTCAGGCCCCACCTGGAGTATTGTATCCAGTTCTGGGCACCACAATTTTAAAAGGAGAAACTAGAGTGTGTCCAAAGGAGGGCAACTAAAATGGTGAAGGGTCTGGAAACCATGCCCTATGAGGAACGATTTAGGGAGCTGGGGATGTTTAGCCTGGAGAAGAGAAGGTTAAGGAGTGATATGATAGCCCTGTTTAAATACTTGAAGGGATGTCATGTTGAGGAGGGAGCTAGCTTGTTTTCTGCTGCTCCAGAGACTAGGATCTGGAGCAATGGATGCAAGCTACAGGAAAAGAGATTCCACCTCAACATTAGGAAGAACTTCTTTTCAGTAAGGGCTGTTCAACAGTGGAACACACTCCCTCTGAGTGTAGTGGAGTTTCCTTCCTTGGAGGTCTTTAAACAGAGGCTGGATGGCCATCTGTCAGGAATGCTTTGATCTGAATTTCCTGCATGGCAGAATGGGGTTGGACTGGATGGCCCTTGCAGTCTCCTCCAACTCTATGATTCTATGATTCTATTATTTGTATTTACTGCTGCAAACCCATCCCCACAACAGCATGTTTAAAGGCAAACAGGATTTCTCCCCCAATCACAGATCATTAGACAGCATGAAATCCTAATGCTATGTCAATTAGTTCCAACTGACTCAGTGCAAGTGTTTCACTCCAGGGGAAAATATGCTCTTCTTATGAATTTCTCTTGTTTTTCTCATGGTATGAGTCCCTTTTACTGTTCTCTTCTGTTTTAGAAATAATAGATGGTGAAAATTAGGTATTTATTTGTTTATGTATTTTATTTGCATCCTGGCTTTTTTTACAGGAGTCCAGTGTGGCTAACAAACCTCCACAATACACTTAAAACTACAGCTCTAGAACTGGTAATCATAAATGTCTAAAAGCTCATAGAAAATCCAATATTAACAAGTAACCAAACAAAGAAAACACTAGTATTAAACACTATTAGCTGATACCTGAATGACAGGTGTGAGGGACAACTAGGTCTCTACGGGAAGGAATGCAAGGCTAGATCATCATGTCTGAGAGGATCCCCTGTCATGTGTAAGAATAGGGATTTGGCTAAACAATTTTCACTGGGGGAGCAGAGGAAAAAATGGGGAGGGCAGAATGGTTTGGGCATCAGTCAGTATAAAAGAGGTATAAATCCAAAAAATCCACATATCAGTATGATGGTTAATTATGACAGTGGGACACCCAGATCAGTGAGGATCACTGTTACATGAATGGGGCGTGTATAAAAAGACATATACATCAAAATGAGCCATATTTTCACTTGGCAGGAAGCAAATTCCATTTCAATGAGGAGGAAAAACTAATTACTGAATAGGAAGCAGAGAAATGTCAGCTAAGTATCTATTACATTTCTTAATGTGTGGGCAATATGCACTCCCAGAGACCCGCACACATGCTCTTTTTCTACATCCTGCTCATTTGCTTCAGTGAAATAATACTACTCAATTATTGTGTTTTGAGATTATTTCAATGTGAATAGGTGATAACCGCCATGCCTCTGCTAAGTGCCACAGCCACCTGTTTACCATACACTTTTTGATATTTATCATTTTTTCATAATACTATCAGCATCCCTCCAGAAAGCAGAGTAGGTTTCTGCCCAGTATCACAAGAAAAAGGCCCATAAATTAGACAAAGGGTCTACATTCATTTCCAATGTGCTTTGCCATTCCCCATATCAATGCTGTCCAAGTTGCCAAAATGTCATGGATGACAGATTTAATGTGTATGGTGTAAAGGAAAGCCTTATGGCTGCTATGCCTAGACATCTGCTGTCTACGATAAAGTTCCAACAAAAGACTTCATGGATAGGTAGATAAGCAAAAGCTCTAGAGAGCAATCAGTGTAAGTCCAGGAACAGAGAGAATGCATTCTAGGTTAAGGGAAGTAATAGTACCATTCTATTCTGCTTTGGACAGACCTCACCTGGAATATTGTGTCTAGATCTAGGCACCACAATTCAACAAAGAGCACGTCCAGAGGAGGGTGGCCAAAATGGTGAAAGATCTAGAAATCATGCCCTATGAGGAGCAGCTTAGGGAGCTGGGTATATTTAGTCTGGAGAAGAGGTTAAGAGGTAACATGATAGCCCTGTTTAAGTATTTGAAGGAATGTCATGCAGAGAATGGAGCAAGCTTGTTTTCTGCTGCTCCAGAAGCTAGGACACAGAGCAATGGACTCAAACTACAAGAAAAGGGATTCCACCTAAACATTAGGAAGAACACCCTAATGTTGGACAGTGGGATACACTGTCCCAGAAAGTGGCTGAGTCTCTTTTAAACAGAGGCTGGATGGCCATCTGTTGGGGGTGCTTTGATTGTGTCTTCCTGCATGACGAGGGGTTGGACCGGATGGCCCTTGAGATCTCTTCCAATGCTAGGATTCTATGATTCTATGATTTCCACCATGTCTGGAGGCCCAACTGGGACCCGCAAAGGTGAATAATTGTTTTGCCCCAAAATGCTTTCTAGGGGTGTGGGAGGCATTTCCACCATGTTTTGGGCCCACCATGGGCCAATTTAGGTGCAGGATTTTTTTAAAAAAGAAACAGGAAGTGACATTACCAAGGATTCTGTATGGTGTGGTATAGGAGGAAGTGAATGGATATGTGTGAGACACCATGAGTTACCGCACCAGGTGACACCAACCCTAGTGTCACCATTGCTAGAAACCGGATTTTCTTTACACTAGCATGGAAACCAGCAACTGCCAACAGGAATAGCTTTTAAAAGTTAAGCCAGATTATTTTTTCTTTCAACAAAATACCCTCCTTGTATCACTATGTGTCTGACACATTAGGGTTTTACAGTTCTATATACAGAATCTTATAACAAAAGAGATATTTCCTTGCTTTTTCTTGTTCCACTCTCCTCTTCACTGTAAGAGGTCACTTCTTGTCCTTTTATATACTTCCAAATAAACGTCTCTTTCTGTCTAACAGCCTGTCTGTGAAACAGAACACAGACTGCTCTACTGGTCAGTTCCCAGCAATTCTGTTCTTTGTCTGTCACTTCATTTGGCCCAGGCTGACTTCTTGGAATTTCCTGCAGCATTGCTCTCCAGCCTACAACCTCCTCTCATCCTTCAGCTGCTAACTCCCAATTTATTTGAAATGCCCTTTTAACAATCATTGGCCTGTTACAGACTGCCAAAATAAAGCTGCTTCGGGTCTCTTTGGAGGTATGCTCTTTAAATGATGCATGGGTCTTAAGAATCCGGAAGCTGCACCAAAGCTGCACTCCAGTGCTTAGAAATGGAGTGTGGCTTTGGCGCAACCTCCAGACTCTTAGGACCCATGCATCATTTAAATAGCATACCTCCAAAGAGACCTAAAGCAGCTTTATTTTGGCAGTCTGTAACAGGCCTTTTCTTTAAAAAAAAATATTTCTCATGGTCTTTCTCAGGTCCCAGACCTGTTTGGTGAGGAGACATGAGAAGGCCTTCTTGGTGACTGCTCCCAGCTGTGGAATTTCCTCCCATGGCAGACTAGGCTGGCCCCCTTCTCTGCTCTACTTTCAATGGCAGGTAAAGACCTTTTTATTTAAACAGGCATTTAGAAAGTGAGTGTGCCAAAGGGTTTTTATATGAGGTGCATTTTTAAAATCTTTATTATTACAGCTTTTAAATGATTTTGGACTCTTGTAGATTATGAGTCTAGATTAGATTAGATTATTTTGTAGATTATGGGTTGAGAGCCAGAATGTCATGGTGGTTTGAGTGTTGGACTCAGACTCTGGAGACCAGGTTCAAATCCCTGCTTGGCCATGGAAACCCACTGGGTGACCATGGGCAAGTCACATGCTCTCTGCCTCAGTTGATGGCAGTGGTAAACCCCCTCTGAAAAAACCTGCCAAGAAAAAAAGATTCGTGTTAAGGTTGCCACACATCAGAAACAAGGTAAAGGCACACAACAACAATAACAAAGATTATGGGTATAGTTAATGGGATTATTTTTAATTTTTGTATCACCATGTTTTTTAATTCTGTCTAGTTTTTCACTTCATTGTAAACTGCCTTTGTTCCTTGTTGAGAGAAAAGTGGGATAGAAATTACATGAACAAATAAATACTGCTTCTCCAAAGCGATTCAAGGGGAACATTTCTGTTATCCTCATGACAACCATGTGACATAGCTTAGGCTAAGAGAATATCACTGTTGGTCTGGTGCACTTCATGGTTAAACAGGCAATAGACCTCAGGATTCTCCACCCTAATGTCAGTACTGTACTTCCAATACTATATACCAACAGGTCTTCTTTTCTTCTTCTTGAGAGGTTCTGATCCCAGAGTGGGAAGCAGCCATTCTCAAGATGCTGCTTAACTGCCTCTCCAAAAAGCTGTAGAGAACATGGCCAATGGTGAAGAATGCTGTACCAGGGACTAATTCTGTGCTCAGATAGCACAATGTCTTGGGCCTCAACAAAGACTGCTCTCCTCTTTGACACATGGGTTTCTCTTCTTCTATAAAAGTTTTTAGCAAGACAGTTTAGCAGTCCTTCAAACTTTCTCCTATGGGGAAGAACATGCTTCTTGGCTGAGACAGTACTCTGTCCTATCTTCTGCAATTTTGCTATTTTGGAATAGAGTGCAAGAAGTGGAAATCCATTGTTGTTGTTGTTGTGTTGTTGTTGTTGTTGTTGTTGTTGTTGTTGTGTGTAACCCCTAGCATAGGCTTTTCTGGGGCTGAGTGTGTGTGACTCACTCAAGGTCATTCAGTGGGTTTCAATGGCCAAGCTAAGAATCAAATCCTGATCTCCAGAGTCGTAGTCCAACACTTAAACCACTACACCATGCTGGCTATCTGTAAATCAATGCCGCTCCACTTTTTAAGAAATCAAGGTTTAGGGGCTATTTTTTTTTTAATTGACAAGAAAAGACCTATACCAAATGTACTCACAAATATTACCTTTTTTTCTTAACTCAGTACCTGTGTTTCTCCTCTCCCACCACCAAGCTTATTCTCTAACTTTGATATTATTATAATTGTTTTTAGAGAACTTCTAAGCCTTGTGCAATTTAGAACATCGATGTTGCTTTCCACTCTCCTGGCAACTGCTTATTTTCTCTGACTAATGTGTCCATGCTTATGAGAAATACCAACTCGCAGAAACATATGCCCAAACGCAGACACTCGGAGGTTGGGGGGAAGAAGCTGTCAATCATGTGGAGCTGTGCGTGACCCAAGGAGCAAGTCTGCAGAGCTCCTCATCGTGCCGTGGGCCATCCTGGTCACTTCCATTTCAGCTACTTGTCATTTCGACGTGATTAAGTGCCAGAGATTGCCAACCCAGTCATTCTGTGATTCAGGACAGCAACTGCCAGGCTGCCTGTATTTAAAAACTCTCTGTGTGTTTGCCTCTAGTGTGTGCTCTGTGGTTTCATTCTGCCCTAGTGTAGAATAAATGTACTGGGCCCATCATGGACAAAAGGAATGGCCAAAAGTTTGAAGAATGAGGAGAAGCTTCAAATTAATCTTTTTTTGTTTTTGTTTGGATCACTCATGTTTTTCAAAATATTTACTTTTAGGGAACCCTTTTCACATTGATTCATTGTAAGAAGCCCTGTACCATTTGCTATGGATTGACAGTCCAACCACAGATAATTATAACAGATCATCTACAATCAGGCTAGCCTTACTATTAAATACAGATTGAGCCTCCCTTATCCAAAATGCTTAGGACAAGATTTGTTTTGGATATTATTATTATTATTATTATTATTATGGATTTAGATGTATCTGTATTTGCATATTATATAATAATAATAATAATAATAATAATAATAACTTTATTTATATACCGCTTTTCCAGCAGATCAAAACGGTGTACAGAATCAGTCGATATATTCATATAACATCAATTACAATCTCAGATACACTCCAATAAAAATAAAACCTATAGAAACAACGTATAAATACAATCTTAAAATATCTCAATCGCAGGTTAAACGTCTTGAAGTAAGCTTTTGTTAGGGAATATCTTTCTCTATAATGAGTCAGGTGGGTATGCTACCCCAAAGAGATGAGTTTTCAGTGCCTTTTTAAAGATGGTCAAAGTGGGACTTAATCGGATCTCTTCAGGGAGTTTATTGCAATACATCGGTGCTATCAATGTAAATGCTCTCTGGTGAGTTACTGCCAGTCTCACCTTGGGATACTCAAGTAGGTATTTCCCTGCTGTTCTGAGAGTGCGAGCGGATTGTGTGAGGAGAGGTGTTCCCTCAAGTAACTCGGACCCAAGTCCGGTCAAACCACGCGGTTGCCAGACGCAGCAAAAAGAAGCCCGAAAATGGCGCTTGTTTTTGCGCCCTGGAAGTGGCGCCGCGAGTCGCTAGTCATGCACTTGCGGCGTCACTTCCGCCGCACGATGTGTGGACGCTATGCATCTGCTACGTCAAGATGGTGGTGCCCGTGTAGAACAGACGCTGCCATTTTGTACACGCAAAGCGCGTACTATGGTTAGGGGCATCCAGAAGGAATGCCCCTTCCTAACCCTAGTACGCGCAAAGCGCGTACTGTCGGCCTGTCTGTAACGGGCCTTAGTTAGACAGATGAAGGAGGGAAATGGCATGTGAATGTTGTAGGATAACTTATCAAAGTGTTTTCCTCAGTGAAAGCTTGGTGTGGAGAAGTGGCATTCAGGCAGCAGAATCTCTGACTGGCATAAGGCCTTTTAAACACTGATAAGTAAAAGAACATTAACTGTACAACTTTTTTTTAAAAAAAACTAAGTAAAGTTTCTTTTGTACCTGGACCAAAAGAAGCAGGTTTGTATCTGGCAAGGGTGACTTCAACTTCAAGGCCTGCAGCAACTCCAAGATGACACTACGGGACAAATAGAATTTATCCCGTTCCTAAAACAAAACAAAACCTGTGACAAATCTTTTTAAATATGTACATATATCCATGCTCAGTCATAGAAACCCACTGGGTGACCTAAGGCAAATCACTCTCTCTCACCCTCAGAAGGGAGCGGAGCACTGGGAAAAAACCTCTGAACGAATCTTGCCAAAAAACTCTGTGATAGGCTTGCCCAAGTGTTGTCATAAATCAGAAATGACTTGAAGGCACGTAACAACAACAACAACAACAACAACGGAGCCCTCCAGCTTCTCCAGGATTTTGTAAAAACCAAGAAACCATTTCAACGTGGGATATATCACAATTTGCATCTAATGAGATCGATAGATAGTCCTGGGAGTAAAGCTAGGCTCCTGGACAGCCCAGTGTTTTTGTTGCTGGTGGTCATGTTGGTGTTTTATTCATTCATTCATACTCCTCCTTTTTTCCAATAATAGGACTCAATGCAGCTTATAAATAATTAAAACCAGTATAGATTAAAAATTATATAAAAACCTTATAGATATAGAAAGAGATGTGTGCTTGTGTATACATAATTTAAAAACAATTAAACAATCTGTACAGTTATAACCTTTTAAAAGTCATTAAAAGATTATATACTGTAAATAAACCAACCAAACAGCATAGCACACCATCAAATGTCCATCAGTTAATTCCTAAAAACCTACAAAATGAACATGTTTTTACTTGTCAGCAGAAGGAGAACAAGGAGGGAACCATCCGACATTGGTCATCCCTGATCCAGATATGTAGCAAATATGTACAGAGAGAGGGAGAGAGGTGCTGCAGGGGTTGGTATTCCCTTCCGTCTCTCCACAGTGGCCAAGTCTCCCTCCATAACTGAAAACCATCTAAAGCTTCATGGAGAGTGGGCAGAATTGCGGAAGCATCTGGCTACATCCCCTTAGCCATTTCTGAAATTATTACAGCAGCACTGAGACTGCTGGAAGACCCTGGCAGTAGTCCCTCCACATTCATTAGGGGAGAAGGACCCTCATGAATGTGAAAAAACTGTAAATAAAAAAAAGCATGATTTTTTTTTTTACCTTTTACCTCTAGGAATCTCCAGGTTCTCTAGTGTCACTCTATGGTCAACATCTGCCAGAAGCTGATCACAGAATCATGCTGAAGGGCCTACAAATGTTCTCGAGGTTCTCCAGCAAACTCTGTGGTCTACTTCTAGCAGAATTATGCTGGAGGACTTAGAGATTCCTAGAGAAAACATATTAATCAAAACCGCAAATAATAAAATGTGCAAAAGTCAAAGCTGAAAATGTGGAGGGCCAACTGTACAATAATTTTGTGTCTGGCTACAGGGATGTAACCAGATGCTTCTGTAATTCTAACTACTCCCCACAAAGCAAGGAATGGCCATGTTGTGGGGCAGGGGGAGTTTCAGAAGCTGTTCAGTAAGTCAAAGAGTGATGAGGTCAAAGGCTTTCAAGGCCAGCATCCATAGTTTTTTCAGCCAAAACCACTCTGATAGGTTTTTTTGTGTGTTTTTCGGACTATGTGGCCATGTTCTAGAAGAGTTTATTCCTGATGTTTCGCCAGCATCTGTGGATGCTGGAAGTCTGCACTTCATTCTCTGAAGATGCCAACCACAATGCTGGCAAACCGTCAGGAATAAACTCTTCTAGAACATGGCCACATAGTCCGAAAAACACACAAAAAAACCTATCAGAGTGGTTTTGGCTTATCCTATGATAGGTCCACATGTGGACTTACTGTGCTGCACTCAGCCATGTAGGATTGCAACCAGTGTGTGCCTATATATTCCCATTCACAGCAAACACATGCACACAGAAGGCTTTTTTTTTTTCACTGAAAGCTCCTGCTGGCAGAATAAGGCAGGGAATTATCATCTATTCCTTATTTCCCGTTCCACTTCCCATACTATTCTGGAGGATCTGTCAACTCTCCCAAACAGATTTTGGGAGTCAAAGGCTGTACAGGATGAAGGGGGAATAACTGAAAACCACCTCCACCTTCCACCAGCAGGAGCATCCCTTGAGAAGTGCTTGTTTCATACGAATTTGGGATTGGGGCCAAAGGATTAGAATGAGAAAATTTGCTCCCAATAGAGTGGTGATGGTGGTGGTGGTGGTGGGGGGGGGAGGAAATAAAACCAGTGAGGTAAAATGTTTGTCTCAGAGAGTGCATATATTTTAGTTACCTCAGGGAAAATACAGTATGTCCTCCAATGGCCTAGTCCCTTCTGTGTATGTGTCTGCATCTGTCCAAATTCCATCTTTCCTAGCTCCTGAGAGACAGATTTTGATTCCACAAGGGAAGGAAATGGCTCTATATCATCAAGGAGTGTGGCAATGACATCTGCTGTTCTGTTCCACTGAGCATTTTGTCTTGGCATGCAGAAAATGGAGGAGTGCCCCACCACATCCAGACAAGCTAATTTGCTCTCTTATGATATATATGTCAACTGCTTCTCCAGCTTACAGATCTGGATTTTGGGAGGTTTAAAAAAACATATAAACAAAAATGTCTAACACTTTCCCCCTCCCTCCCTCTTTCATTTTGGAAGAGGGGGCAATGTAATGAACTCACAACAATACATTTACAACAGAAATACTACAAATGGCAAGCCACTGAATAAAAAAAAACTGTACTTAACACAGATGTGGATGATGCAAGCACCTTTCACATTCATGTCACATTTCCCTCAACAGATACAAATAAACAATAGAGGGAGGAGGTATCCAATTTTCCCAGTGCAATTAAATGCATTAATTGGCTGGCAGAAGCATAATCCATTTCATCTATTCAGGTTTTTCCAAAGTTTTGGGGCAATGAATGGGTGAATTGAGGTGGAAAAGGCAGACAGATTTGGCCAAAGATGGCCACCGTGATCCAAAAGGCAACAATGTATAACCCCTGAAAATACCTAAACAGCCACATGCGGGTACTAATACTTGTAATGGCCCATAACTGTGTCTAACAAAATGTTCAGAAATAATCATGTTTTCAGAACCTTTTGTGAATATTACAGACACAGTCTAAGAAACAACAGGCCTCTGCCTGCCAAGAAGATGAGCCCTCCTCCCGACCACCATCTTGAGGGGAGAGAAGTAGAGTCATGATGTGTTATGTATTGTTAATCTGATATTGGAAACCACTTTGATCATCCATGGAAAAGTGGTATACAAATAAAGCTTATTATTATTATTATTATTATTATTATTATTATTAATGCTTTCTGATAGAATCATAAGAACTAGAAACCCTGTTTGTTTGTTATAAGAAAAGCTGAAATTTCCAGTGCTATCTTATACCATGTAAATGCATTAGGTATGCAGAACCTTGTCTACAATGTCCATAGATATGACTTTTTTATCATGCTGTGATTTTAGACCCTAAAATTAATTTAAAAGTGGAAAATTTATCACATATTTCTTTGGAAGTACAAATTTTGCACTAGTCACATACCCTTTGTAACTGTCATTTAATCAAAAATAGCAATGGTTTTTATTCTGCTCAAAACATAGATTCAAATTAATTGTGCGTTTTCTTGCTGTTTCCTCCATAAAAACAGTGTACTGCCATTAAACCAGCATTGCTATCCCAATTATGTTCACAGGACTCCTGGAATTTCAAGGATTTTCCAAAAAACTTTTTACACTGAAACACACAATAACACTTGCTCTTATGTTAACTGTAGGTCATGTTACTTTTTGCCAGTATCATGAGGCAGCTGCTACTACTGCTTTTTTAGTCCAAGGGAGGGCAAACCTCTGAACTTCAGAAATCTATGACTCCCAGAATCCTCACTGAGCATGGACATTGCGAAGAGATTATGAGAGCTGTGGTCCAAAATCATCTTGGTGGCCCAAGGCTCCCTATCCAATTCAGCAGACTGTAAGTACTCCTGATGTAGCAACAGAAGTCAGGGATACGTATATAACCTGACACAGATTTTGGATCTTGATGTTTCATACACAGCTATATTCTGCGAAAATTGCACACCAGAAAATGTCAGCATTCTTAATGTAAGACAGGAAAAAACAAGATTTTGTTTTGTTTTAGTATTTGTCTCAATTGCAGTTCTGCTAAAAGCTGATAGTATGTGTAGAGAGAGGCTTTCATCAGTTTCAGTTTTTTAAAGAATGCATTGCTTAGTTACCTTAGTGAAAGCTCTATGGCATAAACCACATAGTTCTACCAGGTAGGCCAGGGTGAAGACAGCATTCTGAATGATGAAACTCAGCAGTTTTGAAAATGGTTCCAGCAGACTCTGAAGTGAAAGAAATATGGAGGGAATGTCAGGACATTTGCATCTTTCAGCAAAACAAAGGGTGTTGCATGGGATGTGAAATCATTCATCATAACAAAGCCTTCACTCTTTTGCTTGGACATCATGAGGTTGCAGCTGGTTCAAACTGGTGATTCATTCCTGTACTCAGGAATTTCTCAGCCAACACCTGGAGAGGATGCCAGAAAAAGCAGGATCCTTCCCCTCCCTCTGGGATACTTTTCAGGGTGAAGGTAGGAGACTAGAATAGCAGTTTGCTTGCACACATTGGCCACTTTTAACCACATAGAGGGCCACAGACCAATGTGGAGAGATGTATATCCTAAGAACATATGAAGAATCTTGCTGCATCAGACCAAGAGCATGTCTAATCCTGAATCATATTTGCCCACAAAAATGATATGAGCATAATACTTTTCCAACCATGTTTCCAAACAACTCATAATTAGAGGCATACTACCTCTGATGCTAAAGGTAACATATCGCTATTAGGAACAAGAAGCTATCGACTGCTTTATTTAAAAGTTTCCTTTCTAAAATTATCCAAGTCAGTGGCAATCACTACATCTTATGGTACTGAATTTCATCATTTTATTAAGTGTTGTGTGAAGATATATTTCCTTCCATCTGTTCTGTATGTCCCACCTTCACTGGATGATCCTGAGAGTCTACAATTATGAGAGAGGAGCAAATCTTGATTCATTTTCTTCACACCATGCATAATTTAGGAAGAATTTCCTGTTGGTAAGAATTGCTGGACAGTGAAAGGCAGCAGACTATTCTTTGTGAAGTCGAAGGCTTTCATGGCCAGCATTAATAGTTTTTCGTGGGTTTTTCAGGCTATGTGGCTGTGTTCTGGAAGAATTTATTCTTGAATTTTCACCAGCATCTGTGGCGCTGGCATCTTCAGAGAATGCTGGCATGGAAGTGAGTGAGGCATGTGTGTGTGTGTGCGCGCACGCATGTGCTGGGTCTTGATTTTGGTGTTTTTCAGGACTGGTAGCCAAACTTTGTTTACTTTAAGAGTTTTTTCTTTCCTATTGAAATTGTATAGGTGTTTGTGGATTTCAATAGCTTCCCTGTGCATTCTTGACCTGATAGTTGTTGTCATGGTCCAGAATTTCAGTGTTTTCAAATAGCATTTTATGCCCAGGATGGTTTATAACGTGTTCTGCTACTGCTGATTTTTCTGGCTGACCCAGTCTGCAGTGTCTCTTGTGTTCCTTGATTCATATTAAAACACTGCATTTGGTGGTCCCTATGTAGACTTGTCCACAGCTGCATGGTATCTGTAAACTCCTGTAGCCATGACAGTGAAGAACAAGAGGTGCTGCAGGACCTAGAGATTCTAGAGGGAACATGCCTCTAGGCATTTCTAGGTCCTCCAGCATGGCTCTATTTTCAACGTCCATCAGAAGCATACCACAGAATTGTACTGGAGAACCTTGAAATTGCCAAGAGATATTTTTTTTTCAGAGATGGGAGCATGAAACCGTGGGTACCAGTCCCATTAATACATAGTGTATTAATGTTTCCAAGGTCAG
This sequence comes from Sceloporus undulatus, assembly GCF_019175285.1. Taxonomy (NCBI): domain Eukaryota; kingdom Metazoa; phylum Chordata; class Lepidosauria; order Squamata; family Phrynosomatidae; genus Sceloporus; species Sceloporus undulatus. The sequence goes on along the minus strand of NC_056522.1, from coordinate 353,695,765 downwards.
GCTGCTCATTTCTCTAGCCAAGAATTACCTGGCAGGGCTCTGTAGGGATCTAAGTAGAAAGTCTCCCTAATTGCCTGCTACCTGATGTTTTGAAATGGAAATGCTAGGAAATTGATCTTTCATACATATACATTCTACACTGAGCTATTGTCCCACCTCCCACTGTGCCCACATGTGACTATGACACTGACATCCAATATGAGCTGCCATTAATAGTCTCCTTCTTTCAAATTCCCTTTTTCTTTGTGCTTGTTTGTGATTTGTGTTTTTTAACCATAAACGAAAAAGCAACTACTGTAAAAATGCTACGACCTAAATCTAAGTGTTAGTCCCAGCCAGAGTAGACCCAACAAATCAATGGAATTTACAGAAGTACTGCCTTAACAAATTTCCATTGATTCCAAATTTCCATTGGTAGGTTTCGTCAGCATGTCAGAAATGACAGGAAGGGACACAACAACAAACACCTCCATACGTCAGAGTCAACTTGAAGGCACATAACAAAAAAACAAAAAAAAAATCCAGTTTGGACTAACAATTGGATTTAGCCCTATAAATTTCAGTAAAGTAGGTAAAACAGAGAATCTACCCTAGCTAATGTTTCCTGTTAATCAAATACTATACTTGTTCTCAGAGCCAATTCTACCGCTGGATAAGAAGAAGAAGGTGTCTCAGGCAGCAGATTGGGTAGTGCATAAAACAGAAGGAACTGTTATTTTCTTTGTTATAAAACCAGTGGTATGCTGTGACTGATGTGCCTATATATATATATATATATATATATATATATATATATATATAACCCCGGAACATATATAATACTTTGGCTGGCTTGAATTAGCATGCACCTTGACTTCAGTAAGTAGAAGTGTACTTTGTCATTTGCTGCTCTGACTGCAGCAGCAAAATATCTTAGTTTGGCCAAACTCCTGAATGGCAGAATAAGGCTCTAGGTAAGTCTGCTAGTGTGGATTTTTTTAAAGAAAAAGAACAAAATCCGGCTTCTTAAGAAGACATTAATTCCCACCCACATAGTAAATTTAATCCCTCCCACACATCAATGTAACCTAGATTCTGAGCCCTGCTTTCCAGCTTGACGCTGCACAATTTCAGTCAGTCATAATACTCTTCCCACCAAGAGAAAACAGAAACCTATACTGGTGCAAAATAGGAGAGGGTTTTCTACACTTTCCTACTTACCCTGGCGGCACTGCTGGTGGGTATCTTCAGCAAGCAGATCATTATCCTTAAACCAGAATCTAAAGGGCACTGGGATTCAATGGGGAGGAAACAGGGGGAAACAGTTAGTTCTTTTCATTTGAAAAAAATGAATTCTATATTATCAGGTGAGTGTGTGTGTGTATGTAAGAGAATGTAAAAAAATTAACAGTGAGGATGAAGTGTATTGTTAATGAAAGCCTCACACTGCATATACTTTACCTTAAGCGGCAAAACAGAAGGCAGCTTTGTAAAGAAAGTCTGAAATTGGTTGCTGATAGTGGTCCAGAGGTTGCTTGGGGTATCCATCGGCAAAGCTTCCATAAATGCAGCAATGTTTTCCAAGCAGCGTAACATTGCACCCCCTGCTGGCAAATTCTTTTTGGTGTTTAAGCCCTAAGTAAATATGGATGCAAATAAATAAATAATAAGCAAACAATTAGCCAGAACAACCCCCACCACCAAAAACCCTAAGAAGTATTGTTGAAAACTACAAAGAGTAATGATCATATTTAAATGGGAGATTTTCACTTTCTTCCACATATAAGAAAATGTTATACATTGTTTTTGTGGGTTTTTCAGGAAGGAATAAACTCTTCTAGAACATGGCCACATAGCCCAAAAAACCCACAAAAAACTATGGATGGTTGCTAGGAAAGCCTTTGACTTCACATTGTTATTCATTGCTTTGGGTTGAATATAGGATCTGCCTGTATTCAAAGGACTTTACTCACAGAATCACCTTCTAATCATTTTTGGAGGCTCTTCCCTTGCACTACAGCTATCCCTATTCGCCAGGGTCCCTTGACCCCTTATATAAAAATTGGGAGGTTGCCATGGGGAAGGAGTGGGCAGGGAATTGGTCTTCCATCAGTCCAGCTGTAGGTATATGTGCCTCAGTTTGGAGGCAACCCATTGCCATTATGCTCCATGGATAAAAAGTGCATGTTAAGTATCATAAGAATATAAGAAAGGGGAGAAAATAGCTGAAGATGCTGAAAGTTTCATTAGGCCAGTAACTTGTTTCAAACAGAGCTTAGAATGATGTTCCAAAGTGCACAACAAACAACAGCCTTTCACTAAGTCTGCCCTCAGTAACTATATGCTACCTCTGGACATGGGAGATTCCTTATGGATATGATTACAATAGCTTGCATATGTTTGTCTAATCCAGAGATAAACAGAAGGTAAATGGGGATCTCTTGCTAAAGCAACAAGAATTTCTAAGTCCAATTGTCTAAATATAGCAAAAATCCAAGTACTCTTTTTCCATATCAACATTAGGCTATTGAAATTTGGGAGAACAAGAAGGGCACTTTCATGTAGAAGTACTGTGAATTCCCCTCAGTTCTACTACTCAAAATGAATCAAAGAATTCAAATTCTTTAATCCTAAATGCACATCCTTTGCAAAATACTCAGTCAAATGAATTTTGGGGTACTAGTAAAATAGTAAAATAGATCTGAGTTGTATAATCTTTGGCCTTCTAGATGTCTGGGATACAAATCCCATCACCCCTTATTAATAGTTATGTTGGAATAAGCAGTGGTTACTCATGGACTGGGGGAAGGGAAGAATCGTCCCTCCCAAAAAGGAAAGGCGATTTGTAGTGGTGCTTTCCCTATGTGGCCCATGATGCATCCATACTTCTATGAATCGTAGTATGAAGTACTTGGAGACCAAGGCTGCTGCCACACTGCAGAAATAAAGCAGGTTGACACCACTTTAACTGCTATGACTCAATGCTATGATGTTCTGGAATTTGTAGTTTTGTGAGATATTTAGCCTTTCCTGTCAGAGAGTTCTGTGCCCCACCAAATAACAAAGAAATAGGCCACCCTTGTCAAAATATGAATTTACAGAAGACTTCTGAAATCCATCTCGAGGCTGCAAAAAACTCTGCAGGGCTGCAGAACTCCTACGTTCTGAACAAAACAAAGTGGTGTGTGAGTAGTTTGGGCCCTGGTAAGAGCAACCCTCAGATTAGAGAAGATACCAGGACAAAATAGGAAGGCAAAATACATCCAGTATATAATACAAAGTATTATATTAGTTGCTAAAGTAGAATTAATGGTGAACTAACCTCTAAGAGCTGGCTCAATGCAGCTATGGAGCTGAGTTCACTGAAATCCATGAGGGAAGTGGCCAAGGTCCTCAAAAAACTTCCATCTGCAAAGGACACTATTTTGTATCAATACGATTTTAGTATGGAGGTGGTGAAGAGTGGCAGAATGAAATCAGAGGCATTGCACATTACCTTTGATGTTGCTCTGGAACAGCTGGGGAAATATACCATTGGGAGCCAGCTGATGAAAAACACAACGGAGAAATTGCTTGGCCACCCCTGCAGCATTTCCTGGGATCATCATGCTACAGGGCAAAGTAAAGGAAGAGAAGGAGAGAGGTATCATGATTCTACTGGCATATCCTAACATGAAAGAACTAAAGAAGACTCACTTCATCAAGAATATCAATTACTGCTATGATCTGATATTCCTGGGGGAAAGTTTAGTTTTAATTATACGTGTTTCTCTTGTTTTTGTTGTACTGTTGAATATTTTAATTGTTTTGAGATGCTTATAGCCTTTGTGGAAAGACATGTCGAAATAAATGAGTACCCATCATCCTCCACCATTGGTCATACAGGCTGGGGAAGATGGCTATTATAATCCAGAATATCTACAGGGCTATCTCCATTCTGATACAGAGAAAACTTTCTGATGTGAGAACTACTTACTGTATGTTGGGATGTACATTCAAACCCAACATTTCTTAAGAGTCTACAGTGTATTTATATTCTTTTTTGCTCTGTAATTGGTAAGAGGGTGGACTTGATTGTACTGTACCTTTCTGCTTGATTAGAAAAATTGGTACTTGAAGCCAACCTGGTGGAGATAAAAGATGGGGAGAAAATGGTCAATGAAAAGTTTTTAACGGTACAAAAACAAAACAGCTGAAATGACATGGGCAATCAAATTCCAGTTATAATCATTGCACAGTCATGAGGGCTAAATCATCTGGTTGTGTAAAGCTTTTGTTAAATGATTAGTCTATAATAAATCATAGTTATAAACAGCCATATATTCTACACACTTTTCTCTTTTTGTATCAATGGGGATGGGCCACAATGCAGTGGTAGAAAAGGCTGTTTTTTAATGGGAAAGACCCCTGGTTCAATCTTTGACATCTCCAGGTGTCTGGAAAAGATCCATGTCTGAAAGGCAGGGCAATACACAGGGAGAAGAGACAAATATTTAGATACTCAGAAGATGGTTGTTTTATTAGTAGAAAACCTCATAGAGCAGGGGTAGGCAACCTTATTGAGCCGGGGGCCGGGTTGCTGTCCGTCAGACAACTGGGGGGCCGAAGCCAAAAAATAAATAATTAAATATATTTTTTTTAAAAAAAATAAATATATAAATAAACTAGGACAAATGTAGGACAAAATTTTCAAATGGAAGACATTTTTTAAAAAAATGGAGGACACGCGAAAAAATTTGCTGATTTTTAAAAAAATATTAATATAAATGCATGTTTCTGAGGCTTCTATAGACAATTGCCCCCCAAAGACCCCGCCGGCAATCGGCGGCAGGACTGGGCTGGGGCCGATCCCAAGGCCTTGCTGGGCCGCATCCGGCCCGCGGGCCGCAGGTTGCCTACCCCTGTCATAGAGCATCATGAAATGTGTCTCCTGTTTTTCACTGGATGTTCCCCGGTTTCTGCTTCTTTTGAAACCTAGGGGAGCCACTGCCAGTCAGTATTGACAATACTGAGTTAGATGAATTAATGTAATCTTCTGATTTAACATAAGTTCCAAAAACTTCCCTCTATTCTAAAAAAATACCAATTTATTAAAAACATCTCAGAAAAAATAAATAAATGCTCTTTTGAGGTTCTAAGCCTTTGCACAGTGATATCAGTGAGGTCAGAGCCAGTGTGGTGTAATGGTTTCTGTGTTGGACTACAACTCTGGAAGCCAAGGTTCGAATCCACATTTGGCCATGGAAAGCCACTGGGTGACTTTGGGCAACTAACACTTTTCAGCCTCAGAAGAAGGGAGTGGCAAATCCCCTCTGAACCTATCTTGCTAAGAAAACCTCATGATAGAATCACCTTGAAGTTGCCTTAAGTCTGAAATGACTTTAAAAAATAAAATAAAAAATAAAGTTTGAAATTACTTGAAAGCACAAAACAATCAGTAAGGTTCATGTTGTGCTAACTATGTTCTGTCTACATGAGGGGCAACCTACGGCAGTCTGCGGACCATATTGGCAGCCTTGGGCACTACAGGGGTGCAACACACGCCTGCCACTATAAAACTGGCTGTTACTGGAGTGGCTGTAGGAAGGCAAAAGTAAACCCCCTTCTGAAAAATCTTGCCAAGAAAACCCCATGATAGGTTTGCCTTAGGGTCTCCATAAGTTGGAAATGACTTGAAGACACATAACAACAACAACAACAACTTTCTTTCAAATTATGGTGCATGTACTGAGTGAACCTTGTTAATAAGCAGAGTGCATGCATTCAGTGAGTCTTGTTTACAAGCACAATCATAATGAAGAGGAACAATTCTACTTGCAAACAAGGTGCGCAGGGAGTTCACTTTTTGTTTTAAAGGGAAAAGTGTTTTTATCAATGCCATCACAGCCCCTAGGGACCACCATGGAGATATATGTGCATGTGCAAAGAGGCAAGAGGGCTCCATATGTCCTGGGGGATCTTATAGCACCTTTGAAACTAACTGAAAGAGAGAAATTGGTAGCATGAGCTTTTGTAGACTTGAACCTACTTCCTCAGATGCAGATAGACAGAAGAGACTGTCTGGATGAACTTAACACTCTAGGGGCTTGTGATGATCCCTGAGGGCAAAGCACTGTGCGTAACTATTACTCTCAGGGGATCCCTTTTAAAAAAAGAACTTTTCGCTGCCACCACCCAGTGAATGAACTATGACTATATTTATACGTAGCTCCACAGCTACACCTCCCTATACATACACTGGGACTTGTGAGGGATAGAGAGAGAGATCTAGTTTCCTTTCTTGCTAACCCAGAGCAATCAGTAGCCGAGTTAAGGCACGTGTACAGGAGCAGAGAGACAGCAGATGCTTTTTAAGAAAGAAGTTTATTTTAAAAAGGGATAGAATAGGATATAAAGAATTTATATCACTCTTGCCAAGCCCCCTTGCCTTGCAGGTCAAAGAACATAGTTACAGAGTTCATTCCACACAAGCCATTGTTAAAAATAACAAAAGGCCTAAACGCACTAAGCTAACACGTTCCTAACTACTCATGCAGTGATGGGATTTGCAGTCCTTTTGAGTTCCTGGATGCAGGAAGGGCCCCTTGCCTCTCGACCTGCATTCCCCTGAGTCTGTGTCTCCCAGACTCCGAGAGACACCATCTGGTTCCCCCCAGGAGAGAACAAAGGGAGAGACAAAGAACCGCATGGCCGCAAAGGGCCTTTTAAAGATTTCCCACAGAAAGTTCTTGAATCTCGCAGTCCCACTCTCTGATTGGTCAGTTAGACCTTACATCAGCTATGATGCCACAGCTCATTAGCATGTGATGTCATCTCTCATTAGCATGTACCTCCTCCCAGATTAACCCTTTGTAGTTCAGGAGAAGTCTTCAGGTGACTGGAGGACCAGTCATCACAGGGCTCATAAAACAAAATATAGTCCTTCAAATATCCATCCATCTATCTTTCTACTTACTTACCTACCTACCTCTTGGTTCTGTTTGTTT
>NC_056522.1:353648485-353688790 GCF_019175285.1 Sceloporus undulatus | reverse complement strand
TCCATGGCCACAGAAACATCTTGCCACAGACCAAACCACATATTATGCAGATAACTGCATTTTGTAGAGAGGCGGGATATAAATATTTATTATTGTTGTTGTTGTTGTTATTATTAGATAAAGAGTGGCTGTTGAAAATATCCTCCCTTCGCCCACTTCCCATAACACTTAAAGATAGCTCTCCAATGAGTTCCATGTGCCTCTTCCCCTTTTACTTTACACTCATAAGTACCCTGTGAAGTAGGTCTGGCTGAGGAACCATGATTATCATCCAGTGAGTTTCTTGGTTCAGAAAGAAGTAGAACTTCCAAGTCTTCCAAGTCCCAGACCATCACTCCAACCAATACACCACATTGGTTACATTTACACTTACTCTTGCCCAAAATATGGCATTTCTGCACTCGACACTCCACAATTATTGTTTGACAGAGGGAACAAGACATACAAAACAAGTCAATGTCACTTCACAGGTAAATGTGAAGTCCTAAGGAAGGCAAGCTAGCTTAGAGAACATGAGAGAGCATTTTGTGCAGGGCACAAAAAGAGCTTTCTCCTTTCAACATCTTGAGCCTGTTCTATGTCTTCTAACATTTGCAACTTGAGGTGACCACCTCACTCTGTCTCATGGCAGGGCCATCCCGGAGGGAGAAAAGTTAAGGAATGAAGCAGTGGTGGCCAGTGGCTTCCACATTAAGCATGTGATCAATATGCTTTGGGTTTTATTTCAAACTTTAAAGAAGAACTCCAAGGTGTTAATCCTATTTTAGTGATCAGGGTTCAGTAGAGTGTTCCTCTGAGAAGATTTACCATACCCCTGATAGAGAATCCTCTGGCTTGCACTGGACAGATGGAAGGGGAGGGCAGGGAAGGGAAGGGAAGGGAGATTGTTACCTTCCTACAGACTGCATGATATCCAGTAACAAAGGAGCAGCCAGGTCTGGGCTAAGGTGAATAAATGTGGAAAGCACCACTATAGCCAGGCCTAATGTTTCTTCATCATACTCTTCTAGAATGGCTCCACAATCATGGCACCTGTAAGCAAATTATGAAAAAGAGAGTTTGGCATTCAAGATCATATTACATTTGTGCAAGGAGTATAGTTTATCATGAGTAATGGCATGATGATGGGTTGCAAGATAGGAAGCGAGCTAATTTCCCACCATTAAGAAGTTTGCTTTCATTTCCAACAAGCAAGTTGTTTCTGCTGCCGAATGGCAGGCTGCTCTTGCAATGCCATCAGAATGCTTTGGAAGCTTTGCCAAGGTTCTGTAATTGCCTGATCTTAAGGGACATGTCAGATGCAGAAGAGATGAAGCAGAATATCGCCAGCCATACAGAAGACAAACAACACTGAGAAACCAGTGCGTCTCAGCCCAACAGGGATGCTGGGTTAATTTGATCAACCACTTGCTAATGTCTCCAACAGATTGTGATATTTGAACTTAATGGGATTGTACAGGCAATTTTCCTCTTCTCTTTCCACAACAGCAGGAGAAAATGCCAGCAAGGTCATGAAAGTCAATCTCATTTAGCCCAGTTTACTACCTGCTGCTAAAGTTTTTAGAAAACAACCAGAACAACTGGCTGAAATAAATTAACCTCACAGCATATTTATGATTCACCACCACCCTTATGTTCTTCACACACTTCATTTCAGTTCCACCTTCAAGAGTTGTTCTTCATTGCCAAGGGTTTGTTCTGGAAGTGGTGTTTAATGGTTAGGGGAAAAGATGAGATACCAGAAAATTCTGGTCATATCTCTATGTGAATCAATATGTACACCTCAATGTTGTTTATTCCTAGAATTTTCATCTTTCCATTCTAATGCAAATAATTCCATTATAATGCAGCTGATGGAGAGCAAATAGGTAATCAAAAATGGACTACAACCAAGATATAAAGGAATCTTGTAGCACCTTTGAGACTAACAGAGAAGAAAGCATTTCAAAGTTAAGCTGTTGCAGACTCCAGTCTACTTCATCAGATGCAAGTTGGCAAATGCTTATGCTAGAAATTTATTCTTTGCAGTCTCAAAGTGCTACAAGATTCCTTTCTATCTTTTTTATGTTGACACAGATTATGTCTTTGAAGATTACAACAGTTCTATGATTCTTGTTTTTTAAGTCTCAAAATTTAAAACCACAAACAGCCTCCCTGTAGTTAAATTTACTTTTAAACTCAGTATTTTCATACTGTAAAATTGGGACACGGGGTAAAATCCAACGTTATATACGAGCAGGTTTTCCCATGCAAAACAGGACTTTCCTCTCCGCGGCTTTCTAAAGGTATATAAGATGTCATCATAAGCCTATTTATCACTTCACTATCCTGTAAAAATGTTTTTTTAAAAAGAAGGGAAAAGTGTAAATGTTACTGCTCTCTCACAGCTGAGTATTACTGAGCAGTGTGCTACATTTTGTAGAATAAGATGAAATGAAAAATCGGGAAAGATGAAGGCATGTTTATAAAACTGGGGAGAACCCTACCAACATTCCAAGTCTAAAAATGTCCTCATCAGTTGCTTGTTTCCATTCACTGGTTATAGTGAGAAATTTGTATTTTAAAGTAAACTTAAAATATTCACTTCTTGAACCAAGCTGCAATTTTATTTTGATAATTACTTGCTTTTATGAATTTTGTAATGTAGCTTAGCAATCAGAAATATGCACCGCCATTTGTGTATTAAGGAAAAGTGCATAACAATGTGTGTTGTCTGGCAATCAAAAATGTGTACAATAGTTTGTATATTAGGGAAATGTATATACAACATACATGCGTTACTGCATTGTCTTAGGGGAAATTGCTTACAAAATAGGTAAATTAGGTCAAACTATGTCCATAACGTAGGAGAATATCCATGAAAATCTTCAAGAAGAGTTTGAAATAATAATAATAATAATAATAATAATCCTGAACAGGTAGTACAATAAGATGAAACATAGGTCAAACTAAACTTAGAAAAATGAAAAACCAAAAGAAATCAAAGTATGTCCCTAATTGTGTTCTTTGCCACAGTTCTCTTCCTACTATAATGTCACTATGGGGAGGAATTGTTCAAAAGACACAGGTTCTAGATTGCATTGTAGTTTTCCTTTCGTCCCACAGACCTTTTTACCAGCAAGAAAGGTGGATAAAGATGAAACTAAGGAACATTACACTCACCCTGGGTGAAGGGCAAGTCTCTTACAATGAGAGGGCATTGTTAAAAAAAAAACCCTCCACATCTTCTAAAATTTAATACAGTTTCTTCTCAGTTAAACCCAGGAGAACCTATTTTAGTATCCTAGCTCACTCCTGTACTTAAAACTACAGTTGCCCCTCCATATCCACGGATTCTTTATCCACAGATTCAAGCATCCATGGCTTGAAAATATTTTTAAAATATATAAATTCTAAAAGGCAAAGCTTTATTTTGCCATTTTATTTCAGGGACTTCATTTTACTATTTAATGGGAGTTGAACATACACCGATTTTGGTATCCATAGGAAATCCTGGAACCAAACTCCAGGGGGTATCAAGGGCCCACTGTATTGATATTAATTACTAATTAATTACAGCATAATGGCTCAGAAAGTGTGTATGTGTGTGTATACACACACACTTTCTGATTTATAGATACAGTATATATTCTACTCCTATATCACACAGAAAAAACTTTCTAGAACTGCAATCTCCCATCCATTGTTAATACATTTTCCTCTAGTTTAAAATAGTGAAGATAAGGCCAGTCGTTACCTTCAGTAGACCTGTGGAATCAAGGGGAGTTACAGAAGTGTCAACTTCACAAGTCCCATTTGTTCAGTAGGTTTCTTCTAGGGTGTACAGATCAGAATACTCTGGAAGCAGCCCTGGCCACTCTGGAATCATACCAGGCAGCAGTTTGCACATGCGGCCCACTGTGCCACCTGCCACCACCACCGCTGGTACAGGTCACTCACTCTGAGGCCAAAAACAGCGTGCTCAGCATCAATCACATGGCTGGGCACCTTGTTCTGATCTCAGAGGGAGCTACTTGCACTGCTGCTGCCAGTGTTAAGGGGCACACCAGGACACATTGTAAACAGCTTCTGCGTATCCTTCCAGAAGGCTCTGGATCTTCTGTGAAAATCCAGAGCAAAAGGTGAGTTTATTTAATCCATTGTGATATACCACGGGTTTGGTGCTGAACTAGCTGTATGTTTTCCAAACAGTTTGCACAAAACCCAGGGATTGGGCTCTGTGTTGTCTGGACAGCACAGAAGGGAGGATATGTTATTGGTCCCAGGCAGACATGGCCTTGGTGATCTAGATCTGGATCAGGATCTAGCCCTGAAAAACTCTTCTAAAAATTATTCCAGATTCATCTCCATTACAAAGTGTTCTGCACCCGTTGTTTTCATCAGCCCTAGTGTCTCTTATCAGGCCTTCAGTGACAAATCAAAAGGAACATATAAGTGCTTACTTGTCCGTCATCATCGTGGGCTGATCATCAATAAAATCTTCTGGTGCTGGCACAAACATACTAACAATACTGGGTGCTGACAGCAAGCTGGATTTTGTGGCACCTAGAGAGAAAGTGGTTGGGGGAGAAAGAGAAGGGAAGAGAAGAGAAGAGAAGGAAGTAGTCCTTGAATAATAATGGGTGGGATTCCTTTTGCTGGTTAAGTATCATCATTCTGTGTATGCAAACAGGTTGTCTTTTTAACAATGCTGATAATTCCAATGTTTTTGGTTTTTTTGCTGATTCAACATTTAGAAGAATGTGATGTATCTAAAATAACCACTCAGAGATCTGCTGCAGGATGCTTCTCCAGAGAATGTTGAAGAATTCTCCCCAATGCACTTGAAATGTTTGAATAAATCTTTTAAATGCTACCCAGGCTTTTGTTCTTCTGTGATATACGCTATAAAAAGCAAGACAGCAAAAGAAAAAAATCAAGAGGATGTCCTAATTTCTATAAGCAACCAACTTTAGTTTGTCCTTGATATAGAGGAAGGATACACTGGGTATCCAAACGTGGTGTTTTTTTTTTCCAATTTCATTTTCCACGTGGTGTTAGATGAAATACATTTTATCTTCAAGGAAGGGCAAGGATGGAAAAATTTCATTCATCAAGATGTGGGAAAAAAATTTGATTAGATAGCAGAGGCAAAATGGCATCTTAGAATTGCCTAACAAAACTAAAGTTGACTTATGGGAGATAAGTCATTCATTTACTGAATATATGAGGCACAGAAAGACTACAATTATAAATGTGTTGCTACTGTACTCTCACAATAGCTTTTCTTTGCTAAAGAAACCCAAAACAGAGAACGATGATACAAATCCAGAGGGAAAGTTACTTCTTTCTATTTAGTGCAGAGGTTAAGAAGAAAAGATTACAGATCTAAGAGTATTTGTAAATGCACAAATGTTATAAATGTTGTTTATTTAACAATGTGTGGAGAACTGCAGAAAAAGAACTAGTATGCCTAAAGAAGCTGGTGGTTAGATGGGTATGACTTCTCTTGCTCCCATTACACAAACAAGATTGATAACGCTTCTGCATGGTAACTGGTATGTTGCCACATTTCCTCTGAAATCATACACTGATGCTATGATAATAAAGTGAAAAACAAGATAATTCCAAATGACCATTATGTTAAATTTGAGCACGAATACTTCTTCTTCATAAAGTTCCTCTCTATAAAGGCCAAAATAGTAAAGATGGTGTAATGCATCATCAGTGGTACATTTGAACACTTGCTGCTTGATAGAATCTTGGTCTTCAGAACTCTTCAGAAATCATGGAAAAGATCCAGACTGAAAGCCAAATATGACCAAACGGTTTCTTCACAACATCATGCCCTGGCTGTTTTATGGCTTCCTTACAGCTGTATAGACAGACAGAAGTCAGCAGATACATGAAGCTGATGGCTTCTTTAACTGGAAAGAGGCAATTAGGTAACACATATTTTTACAAGAATGTACACTTTGCCTATTGCATGAAAAATGGAATAAAGTCTCCTCAAAATTCTTCAGGTTGGTTAGAACAGCTACAAATCTGAGAACAAACGTGAATCAGTTTCCTGCTGTTTTCTAATAAAATATTAACTGAATGCTGCTAATCACCACCAAAGAAGAACTAGGAAGATTAATTGTAAGTGAACAGTAAGATTTAACCTCCAAGTTTACCAATTCATATATGGCTTGGAGTGACAACAAGAATAAACCTTTAGACTCAAAGGCCCTGTGTAAAATGGATGGCTGGGGTCAGCTCGAAGAGTACCAAAACTATCTTTATTGTCAATGCTAACTAAACACCTTGGTTGTTAAGCCATATATCCAAAACCAAGGTTGAACAGACACTGAACTAACCTCTTATTCTTAGTGGTGGTCCCTCCAGGTCAGGGTTTAAGCAAACTGAAACATTGCACGGCCTCTTCCCATGCTGTATCTGTTCTGTGGATAAACAGAGAACTTCATTTCCCACTAGTGTCCATCAAGAGTCTGCCGCCACCAGCACAGGTTTGACAAAAACACCACACACATATACACAACAGCTAGAAACACACAGCTAAAGCAAGCTAGAAAAAAGACACAGCTACAGGAACATAAGAAGCTGTCTTAAAGCAGGGCAATCCATTGGAAGTAGCTCTCCAGGGTCTCAGACAAAGTATTTCATGTCCATTTGTACCTTAATCTTTTAGCTGGAGATGCTGGGGATGGAACTTCAATTTTCTAGTATGTAACACAAGTAACACTGAGCTACAGTTCCTTCCCCAGATGATGAGTTCACTTTCTCTTAGCCTTGACATATATCTTCAAAGCAAATAATATTGAAATCTAAATAGTCACATAAAAATCTACTGACCATGTTGGATTGTAAGGTTCTTCAGGTCTTTAGGTTTAGTGACTGTACATCCCTACCAAATTCTAGTAGACCTATATAGGTGGTAGTGGTTGTGCCTCTTGGAAATTGTGTATAATAATGAGTATTTGGAGAGCCATTTAGCAAGAAATGGAGTATGATGTAAAGAGCTGCAGTAGAAGGCAATGTCAAGCCACAGCACAAAGGAAGAGCAAAGATGGTCACCACAATGGCACAGGATATTTGGATATACACAGTGAAATTTGCATTGCAAAAAAAGAGTGAACACTTTGAAATGAAGAATGAGGAAAAGGAAAGTCTGGGGGGGCATAAGTCATCTTAACAAAACCGAAGAATATTTTTGAAGTCATCTGGACCAAAAATGTAGATGAAAACACCAAAGAACAACCAGAGAATGGAGAGATGGAGGCATCCAAAGTATCTAGTACCAAGAGATCTAGCTTCCCACCAGGCAGGTTGACTAAACAAAAAGGGAAGTTACTATGACTCAGTTCAAGAAAAACTTTTTAATTAGTGAAGTTTATCCTCACCTCATCCATGAGATAGGAGAATATTATATATATTTTGCAGACTAGAGCATGAGGAGCAGTGGTTTTCCTGCAGCCACTCAACTGGTGAACACCAGTAGGCAGAGGAACCAAACTCACACAGCCAAGCACTGTGCTACTTCCACCAGTCCAATCCAACTCCAGCAATAGAAATTACAGTTCAGCAAGAAAACCCATCAAACCACTTGAAGAAAAAGAATGGTGGCAAAAAGGCTACGGGACACTGCATAATTACAGATCTAGACTTAAGAAATCAACCTATTTTCATTCAACAAGCCTTGGAAGTTATCTCCAATTTTCATTTTTCTAAGTATTCTTAGAGTTTGTATGGCTGAGCCCAAGACATTTTATTTCCTGAATTAGAGCCCAGATTCCATCCACCCAGAACCAAGCTTACCATTGGGCAGAGTGAGGTGGTTACCTAAGACAGCAGATACCAGGCTAGGCTATATAGCAGCCTTTTGGAAAGGGAGAGCTCCACGTGCCAAGTGACCTGTTCTGTGCTCCATCTAAACTAGCCAGCTGTGCTCAAGTGTAGTGGAAGATGCCATTTCATTGACAATCAGCCTGGTCATATAGGAAAGAGAAAGAACACCATCTTGTCCTTAATGTCAGACAGCATGGTGGCTGACCCTGCACCTATTTCCCATAATTCTCAACACATTTAAAGTCCTGCTGCACCATTCAGAAACCAAACATTACTACATTCAGTTTGCTCCATTCACAGTGTCACCTCAATTGGGTTACTTCACCCCTAGACCCTGATGCATCATTCCAAGGTTCTGCTTAGAGGAAAGCATATGTGGGATCAAGAAAGATATATCTACAAAATTATGCATAATGTTGATAAAATAGGTGGAGAGACTCCACCTCCTGGCTAACACTAAAAATTGGTGTCATCACATGAAGATGAAAGGTGGAAAATTCAGGAAAGACAAAAGAAAGTATATGTTATCAGTATAGTACAGGACCAAGCAGAAGATATTTGTACAATTAAAAAGCGAACCCAGGTAGGGAGAGGGGGGCAATAAACTGGGATTGCTTGCAACTAAAACTAGCAAGGTATGCCCATCCCTAGCAAGTTAAAATCATGGCTGTCAAAAAGAAAGAAAGAAAGAAAGAAAGAAAGAAAGAGAAATCCTGACTGATTCTAACTTGAGCACTAATTTCTGAGCCTTAAGTATCCACTAACATAGTAATGGAAACATTTCTCAATGTTTCTAGCTCTCAAATTCTCCTGGTACTTCCTGCTTCATTGCTGAAGTCCCAGAATGTATCATTTTGGCAGATAACTGCAGCAAAACATCTGGTGTCTGTAATGTGCCAGAATCTATCATTCTGTAGAACCATCCGTGGAGTGGGACACATACACAGGATTTTAAAACAAGCTGGGAGGTGGGGCAGGGAGAGGGAATAACAGAGAGAAACAAATGTTTAATAAATGGTTAGTATGCTTGACAGGGACACATTTTATTTACCTAAGATGAAAATGGCTTCATATTGTTTGTAAAGAACAAGAAAACCTAACAAAAGCGAACTGTCTAACAATGAATTAGGGTCTGTGGATAGACCACAGTTTGATGGGCTCTATTTTATATTTAACAACAGGGAAGCTCAACAAAGATGGGAAGAAGGAGTGAATATTGCTTTCTCTTGTATCCCAAGGGAGCAGATATTGGTGCATGTACTAAAATTAAGTCCAGGACCCCTGAGATAAACTTACATGAGTGCTAATACATACATATATGCATACACACATACATATTATAAGGGCCAAATGAGAAATGAAAAGAGCTCAGAGAAAGTCCAAGATATTTTGTTGTCCCTGAGCTCCCCATTCCCATCCCACATATAGGAGCAAAGTGGACTGGCAGCTGATTTTTACTTCAGTTCTACAGTAGTGGCCAGATGGCATCTTCCACCACACCTGAGGCTAGCAGAATAGTTTGGGCTGTGAGCTGAGTGGCACACCAGCTCTATCTTCCAATAGAGAAGAAAGGATATAATTTTTCACTTAATTTGTCCTTCCCTGCAAGAACAAAGAACTTCAAAAGCTTTCTCTCAATTGAGTGAAATTATGAGACATTTGTGCATTTTTTAAAACCTTATTTTTTTTTTTTATTTTTTTTTGCATTTGAGGACTATTTTTGTGAAAAATGTGTTTCCTGCCCAAAAGAAACTCCTTCAGGCAGGAAATGGATGTGTCTGCATGTAGAAGTTCTAAAACGAGAAAAACCTCATGGCAGTTCATCACATCTTAAATGAGGTATCTTATGTTTGGCCACCAGAATTTGTTAGTATCCCCTACATCTCTTGATATAGTGCTAGTTGTTCTGCTTGCAAACTTTCCAAGGCAGGGCTAGCTGACACCCTTTTGTTGAAGATGGTGTCCCTTCCTTCAGTCCATATAAAGTATCTGGGCTGGATTGGCAGTTCAATCCTAATTTAGTACTGGTGCTGGCATCACTTCCTCCCACCTACATGAGTAGGACACGCCACAAGGTTCATACATCTCAGGTCTTCAAGAGAGAGGAACAGCCAGGTGGCTCAACATGAGCAGTGAGGAATCTGCTTGTGATCACATTCATAATCTGAGTAAAGAAGCCCTGGTGGCACAGTGGTTAAATGCCATTACTGCAGCCACAAGGTTATGAATTAGATCCCAGGTAGGACTCCAAGGTTGACTCAGCCTTCCATCCTTTTGTATGTCAATAAAATGAGTACCCAGCTTGTCGGGGGCAATTAGCTTACAGATTGTAAACCATTTAGGGAGTGCTAAGTTCACTGATAAGCAGTATAGAAATATATATGCTATTGCTAGAATCTGCTCCACAGGCAACTGACTCACTCTCCCTAATGGTGCAGCTATTTCTGGTCTCGTGGATATCTGGTGGTTTTCCATTGTGAGATCAGAATACAGGCAAAATGAGGCTTTGTTCTTATCCAGCATAGCTTTTCTTATGCTTGAGAATAGTGCTACACAAACTGGTGGTTTATGGCACCAGTCCACAGGCCAGTGGTTCCCAAACTGTGCCCTTTAAGAGATTTTGAACTTCAGCTCCTAGAAGCCTCAGCCATGTTGGCCAATAGTCTGGGGTTCTAGGAGCTGACATCCAAAATCGCTTAAAGTGCACAGTTTGGGGACCACTGCCATAGGTCATGGGCTGCCAGTTTCTGGCAAGTTTCCAGGAAAGAAACAATTATAGTCAATAGGCACAGATATGGTAGTAGTTCCTGCAACAGTAGGGAAAACAGGTGGGAAAACTTGCTGGTTCCTCACATCAGATAGCTTGAAACACACTCTTCTAAAGCTTGGAGGCAACCTCTCGCCATTTAGATCAGTGGACCCAAACTTTGACTTCCCAGATATTTCTGGATTGCACCTTCCATAATCCCTGATCATTAACATACAGACTACACTAAGATTGAAATGAAACAGCCTCTGGGGACTCAAGGCTGGGAATTAGTCCTCTAATTATTGTTGAACTGCCACTCCCAGTATCTCTGACTAATGATTCTGCTAAATAGAGATGGTGGGAATCCAGCCGCCACTTGTCACCCTGTTCTGTGTTATTCCAGTATTAAGCAAATCATCTAGCTAAGAAAAAAGCAAAGAAAAATGGTTAGCATACCTATTTTGGGGAGAAAAGTGGAGTATAACTTCAATAAATAAATAAATAAATAAATACATTTTAAAAAACTACTGTAGCTTTGCCACTAACTTAGTGTTAAAGCCAGACTCTTTTTCTGCAGTGGATGATTTCACAATACCAGTTCAACACAGCAAGCAGCCACTAATTAGTCCATGGCACAAGAACTACAGAAAAAAAATATGTATTAGTATACTTACCAGCGTCCCAATTGCTAATATTATGGGGTGCACTAGACTGGTGTTCTAGCTGCCTTTTCATTAACTGGTTCATGGTCAATGCTCCTAGGGAACCCCTTTTCATCTGTTGAAACTGATCTGTGGGTCAAAAATAAAAGAGTCTGCTTCATATGGTGTTCAATATTGCCCAGGTATCATCACTTTCCCACATTGAGCAGAAGTCATTTGCCTAACAGTGAGTGTTCTAATGTTCATTTTACAAATTGTAAAAGACCATTAAAGCTCTTTGTTGATAAAATCTGTTTCAAAATCTAAAGGAAATAATGTGAAAGAACCTCTCAATAATCCAATTCCAGATTACAGCAAAACATAGAAAATCAAGGACAAACACTCAAAGGTAAGCAGTTGTTTTATCTGACTGCTATTGGAGATACCTGGCTGATCACTACTGGAAACTGGATGCTACATTTATTTGTTTGCCAATTAGATTTATGCTCTGTTTTTTTCTCCCAGTGAAAAGTGAACTTTATCTTCAGAACAATCCTGAAGGAAGATCAGGTTGAAAGAACATGAGTATCCCAAGATCTCCCAATAAGATTTATAACTCAGAGGAAACTAGAATCTGGATTTTTAAAGGCTCTTTGAAAATTCTGATGACTACACTACACTGGCTTTGCTAATGGATCCAACACAGCAATTTTACAATTCTACATTGCTGTTAAATTTGGAAGGGAATGTTAATAGTTGGTTCACTTTTGAAAATGTTTGAAATTATGTTTTTCTCCTAAATATGAGATTACCAGATTAAAAAAAAATAGGTGAAAGGGGGGCAAAGTTTTTAAGAAGATTCTCTAGTCATAAAAGCAATGGGAATTCACAACTTGAGTATTCTTTGTAGGTCTACTCTAGTTGGGATAAATCCATGAATTTAAGCCACAGAGTACAAGTTTGAATACAAGTATTCTTCAGATGGACTGCAGTTCATCTTTCTCTTATTATATCTGGCACCATTCTAGTATTATGTCTCAGGTGTCTTTTCAGGAAACTTTTCAGGATCTTCATGGATCCACTTACAAAGTACACTCATCCCTCCCCATTCATGGACTGGTTTTGGTCCTTCGCAGACAGCAGGTGAGGAGGGACAAAATGGTGTGTGTGCATGGGAGCACACTGCCATTATAACCAATGAGGCTTGAATATCCATAATATTTCTGGTTCTCAGGGGGTCCGGTACAGATCCCCCGTGAATTGGGAGTGATGAGTGTATTTTCTTATATTTTTCTGCAAAAATATTAGAGAAAATTTTGTAATTTATATTTAATAGTGCAATTGGTCGATACTTTTTTGGTTCAAGCCTGTCTTTATCTTCTTGCAGTTCAAGCTTGTAGGTAGAATAATAAACTTTGAAAAGATGTTGAAGAGGGAGAGCATACCAGAGAAAGATGTGTAAGTGCCAGTTTTATATCTTCAATGACATCTGGTAGTGAACGTTACATTGAAACCATTTCAAATGTATTTCCATGTGAAGTGTTGCCCTCCATTGCACTTATAGAGAGCTCTCCTTCTGTACACCAGAACACTTTTAAAATGCTAGTTTGATCCAGTGACAACACAATTATCTAGCCTGAATGGGCTGCTGGAATAGATGCAAATTCCACTCCTATTTGATATAAAATTCTTTCCCTTTTTGTATATAATAGAAACGTACTGCAGCAGCCTTTCACATCAAATTGAAGGAAAACATAATTTCCATTTTCCCTAGTGCACTGCTTTAAAATAAAGGCTTTATTGGTTTATCAGACCATTTCCCAATGAAAGAGCGGCAATTAAAATTTAAGAACAGACAATACTGCTCCAAGTGTAGATGGCTGTCAAAAACATAGGAAATTGGTTGTTTTGAACTTCCTTCTTAGCTTTTATAATGGAAATTAAAGATGCTCTCAGGCGTATTCCTCCTTATCAGAGCATTGGTTTTTGAGTGTTATTTATCTGATTTCTCAAGGACAACTTTGATTTTAAATATTAAAGTTGGAGCAGCAGGAGCTTATTGAAACAAGTCTCAAGCATTTGAGACCCAGGTGGGCCGGTAAACAACAGCATTCAGACTTCTGATTAAAGTATTTTTCCTACATAATATTTTATGCACATATTCTTTTTACCCCTATCAATGAACTTTTCAGAATAATCTGTAGCCTGCTTTCCACTGAGATTCTATTTTTAATGGCTACACACTAATGGTCTTGACAGCTGGAACAGTTTTAGCTTTTCTGCTCTGGACAGCTAATTCCAGCTGATAGGAACAGAGCTGGGGGGGGGGGGGAATAACGGTTTTTGACCACAACTCCTAGAATCCCCCAACTCCCAGAATTCCCTGGATAATGAAGTGCAGTGGCCATGCTGCGTAGAGAATTCTGGGATAGTCTAAGAAAGTAACTTTTCCAAACTTTGGATACGAACTCCAGTCAGGTATTGCAATGGAAGATAAAGCTATGTGGAATAGCTATATTTCATCTCCAGCATCATGGGCAGATTGTTTTCAAATACCATTTGCTGGTGAAACATAAACAGGATGATGTTCCTACACTGGTGTCCTACTTGTATAGTTTTCTACTTGAGCACAAAGCAAAGAAAACACTGGACTAGGTATGCTTTTGAATTGATTTAGCAAGGTTCCTCTTATGCCCTTACATTCTTTGGCTGCATCTGAACTGCAGAAACAAGGCAGTTTGACACCACTTTAACTGTCATGGCTCAATGCTATGGAATCCTGGGAATTGTTGTCTGTTGTTGCATCAGAGATCTCTGACAGAGAAAGCTAAATATCTCACAAAACTACAAATCCCAAGATTCCACAGCATTAAGCCATGACAGTTAAAGCAATGTCAAACTGTATTCTTTCTGCAGTTCAGATGAAGCCTTCAACATGGAAATTGGTCATGCTTGTATCTAGAATATTATCCAGGGACCTTAGAAGAGGAGAGACCCCCCCAAAAAAGATATTTCCATGTTTTGGCTCATGGTTTAACTTTAGTGAAATGGCTACTTTCCTGAGAATGCATCCCATTTCAGTCTGACTGGATTTATGAATTGAAATCATGCGTAGGACTGAATCCTATCCTCTCTACAGCAATATTCTCATCCTACATCTGAATCCTGAGGCTTTTGCACATAGTGGAAATATCCAAGAAGGGCTATCTTTGGATGTGTCTGTGCCATCATCCCATCTGTACTAGGAAGGATTGCAACTGTTCAAAGTTAGTTAAGTTTCAACAATTTTACTGTTTATTATTATTTATCATCTTTATTCCTGAAGATAGGCCCTGAAGTGGCTGATTAAATGTAAACATTAATACAAAATAACAATTCTCTCTTTTTTAAAGATGTTATGGTGAATGATAAAGGTTCTTGCAAGGGAAGAGAATGACAACATAAAATGTCCACTCCCCAAACCTCACAATAACAGACTGCCAACAACATTCCAGCACTCATGGAGTTCATTATTGTGACTTCATTCAAAATATAAATAAATGTAGAAATTCATATGTGTGCATTCGTAAATGGATAAATTTACATAAATAGTTAAGTTTAATTAAATGAATAAAATTAAGTTCAGGTTGAGTATGTCTTATCCAAAATGCTTGGGACCAAATGTGCTTTCAGTACTGAATTTATTATTTATTTATTTATTTATTTATGAAAAATTTGCACATACATGAGATATTTTAGAGATGGGACCCAGATCTAAATACAAATTTTATTTATGTTTCATATACACCTTATACACAAAGTCTGAAGGTAATTTTATACAATATTTTTAATTTTGTGTACACTAAACCATCAGAAAACATCTGAGCCACCCATGAAAAGGGTTTTGGATTTTGAGGAACTGTTGGGTTTTTGGTTAAGCGATACTCAACCTTTACACATTATGTAATTAAATGCCTAAATGCACATAAATATAAGCATAAATAAATGAAAGGAGCCAATGTGGCATAGTGGTTTGAGTGCTGGACTGTGACTCTGGAGATCAGCGTTTGATTCGCAACTTGGCCATGAAATGCACTTGGTGGCCTTTAGTGAGTCACATGCTCTCAGCATCAGAGAAAGGCAATGGTAAACCTTCTCTGAAGAAATCCTGCCAAGAAAACCCGATGATATGGTGTTAGGTTTGCCTTAAGTCAGAAACGACTTGGATGTACACAACAACAAGAGGGGGTGATGCACCAGATAGCCCATTAAGAAGTATAAATTCCGTAGCTGGAGTTTCTTTTAACTCCTCAAAGTAAAGAAAAAGCTTACTTGATATGGAAGAGTGGCTACTCGTCTCTGGTACTCCTGCCTCAAGTGTTGGAGCAGAAGACGATTCCCTCGGCATTTCCAGGGTTGAAAGCACTTTAGTTGAAGCATCTGCAAAGAGAAATAGTACTTGAACACAAGCACTCATTCTGTCTTGTGTGTTTGCGCTCTCTCTCTCTCTCTCTCTCTCTCTCTTATTATTTTGCCTTTGAAAATCAGGACAATTGTTCATCAACCTCCCCTTTTCCATCGTAGTTCCCCATTTTTTTCCTTGTGTAAAGTACTGTTTTACCATCTGGCACCACAAGCGGTAGTTTCGATAAAATGAGGGAAGAAACACATTTTTCACCTCCTGAATCATTCTGAAATTAGATTTGGGCATGAAAATCTTCTGGAGTGTAGCTCTTCACTTTTACCCATATAAATGAACAACTCATATGAAGGTAATAAAACACCAAATGAAGAGATGCTATTGCATTATGCACAAAATATATGCTCCCACCCTTTCACTGGCTGACATTCCAAAAAGAGTCCAAACTGCACTTCCATTGGGATC
The DNA here is from genome assembly GCF_019175285.1 of Sceloporus undulatus. Taxonomy (NCBI): domain Eukaryota; kingdom Metazoa; phylum Chordata; class Lepidosauria; order Squamata; family Phrynosomatidae; genus Sceloporus; species Sceloporus undulatus. Next base: position 353,672,709 of record NC_056522.1, on the reverse strand, counting down.
TTCAAAATATATAAGGCTTTCCAATGCACACAGCATTGGATATATACTATCTACCAAAATAAAGGATATTTCATTACCATACACTACAGAAGTTCCCAATGATGAGCAAGCTTTTGTTGGCTCCTCCCTCCCCATTTCCTGAAGACAGAACAGACTTAAATTTATATACACACAGCAAAAGAACAATAAATCTGCTTACCTTTGAGGTAGGGTGGGTGGGGAATGTATTAGAGAAAAAAGGCAACTAATAAATTTCTCCTGAGCTGGAAATGACACTTCTGAGCATGCCAAGGAATGCCAGCAGCCCATAGTCTGGGTGGCAGAGGGAGTTCATTCCTTAGCAATGGAAGTGGCAGGGTGAGCTCCTTCCCATCCCATTTTGACCACAAGCTATTGATGGCTAGGAGCCTAGTTTCTTCCCAAAGAGTATGACATTTTCAATTACTTCTGTCTCTTGAACTGAATTTAGTAGGACTTTCTCAAGAGTCAGAGTGGTGTAATTATGTGTTGGACAGGCACTCCAGGAGATCAGAGTCCAAACTTCTGCTCAGATATGCAAACCCAATGGATGACCTTTCTTAGCTTTAGAGAAAGGCAATGGGTTCTGAAGAAATATTTCCAATAAAATCTCATGATAACATTGCATTAGTGTGGCCATGTCAAAAGAGATAATCGCATTACCTTTGCTCCCAGCGTACACGTGGGATGTAACTTTAAGAAGGCGGATCTTTTGCAAACCGGGCTTCTCCAGGCTTCTCTCGCATTTTATCATGAATGGGATTTTTCCATTCTTGAAAAGCTGAAGCAGAAGCCCAGGTTGGAAATGGGTTGCCTGCTACCCGGCAATGGGTGAATGCGCTAAGATCCGCCTTCTTAAAGTTACATCCTGCATCTATGCCAGGAGCAAAGGCAATGTGATGCATAACTAAATGAAACAACTTGAATGCATACAAGTCATTTATTGTCACTAGTAAATCTTCTCTCTCTCAAGTGACTATCTTTCTCTTCTTAAAGGAATAATGTTTTGCTTGGAAAACGGGTGAGGGAACTGGCAAGGAGGGCTAGTAATGACTGTGAATGAACCTTATTATGAGTCATACTCAAATTTGAGAGCACCAGCATGGTTCAGGCGTTATACTAGAATTCTAGAGACTAGGGTTTGAATCCCCACTAGGCCATGGAAATCCACCTTGGGCAAGTCTCAGAGGAAGCCCACGGCAATCCTCCTCTGAACAAATCTTGCCAAGAAAATCTCACAATAGCTTCACCTTAAGGTTACCATATGTTGGAAACAACTTGAAGGCACACCGCAAACAAACTCAAATTTGAGACTTTTGGAATGTGATGTAGCTCTTATTTCAAACTCAGTGAATTGTAAATTTGTATATATTCCTGCTGGGGAGATCAGTGTAAGAAATTAATTTTTCTTTCAAAGACGGGAAGGGAACCATGCAGCCCTTCATATATTGTTGGACTGCATGTCCCAGAAGCCCTAGCCAGCATTGCCAAGAGTAAGGAATGCTGGGAGTTGCACTCCAACAATGTCTGAAGGAGTCCAGGACTTCTACCCTTGTTTTAAAATCAGCAATATGATCAGCATATAGAGACAGATGTGCAACATAAGGAACATACAACATATAAAATGTATTCTCCAAGGTTCCACTCACCTGTCTCTTTCTGGTCACCCAACTTGTCTAAAATGTTGAAGGAAATATCAAGGTATTCCCTCTGGATGGCACTCACTGCAATTTTTCTTTGCTTTCTTTGCCGAGGAACAATTTGGATTTTAAATTCTGACTCTTCCACCTCCTCCTCCTGCTTTTGTTCTGTGCTTTGTTCTGTGTCAGATTCTGCACTAGCATCAGGCTTATCGCTTTCAGTTTGGTTCTCAGAGTCTTCAGGGACTTTAATGGAGACTGATTTCCCACTTGAACTGGGATAAGGTCCTAGAGGCTTAATTTCTTCTATACATAACTCTGAATTTTCATCCATCGACATTTCTGGAAGAGCAAATGACTTTTGCAACAGATCACGCTTCTGTTTTAGTGTCAGGGGGCTGCCAGAAGATGTCTCTTTAACACCTCGTGGCTTAGCTAGTTCATCAACATCTTTTTGACCTTTGAGAGTAGCTGGAGAAGTCTCCTCTTGGGAAAGTAAGACAATATCACTTGCTTCATCTTTGGAATAATCTTCAGTGCTGAACTGCACAAGGGGGATTATGCTGAGGCTGAGTACAGAAATACTGGTGGGACTGGATGGAAATGAGGCAGCAGTCCTGGTGGAGACACCATCATTCAGCTGGCCTGTAATGTCATTTTCTTCCTCATCACTTTCCACTATTCGGAGAGGAGGAAGTGGCTCAAAGACCAATGAGTCACTATCTGAATTGGAAACAACCGATTGCTTTTCAGGTCCAGATGTTGAGTCAGAGGACAGGTCTATAAGATCTAAGTCCTCTTTGGGAGGTGAAGATTTCACTGGGGAGTCGACTTTCAGTTCATATGGCTCCATGCAATTTAACCTGACTTCAGGTATGATAGGTCTTCGCCTCATTTGGTTTTTTTCTGGGACAGTTGGGGGATTCACCTTCTCGCCTTCATCTTCCATCTTGGTGGAGGAATTCTGCAGAGGTCGGCCATAATCATTCTGCCTCATTGCGGTGTAAGCAGAAGCAGTAGGTGGCTTCTCTAAGTCACAGCGGTCTATGCACGACTTGCGGCGGTGTTCATCTAATGTAAACAACAGGGAGTCGGCATTTCCAATGTCAAGAGACTTTTGTTTGAGAGAACGCAATTTCTTCTTCTGAAAGCTTTCTTCTCTTACACAGCGCAAAATATTGTCTTGCAATGCACCAGTTTCCCTGTATTCGGCCAATTCTATTTCACCTGGTCAGAGCAGGAAAAAAAAAGTTAAATTACTAATTTATTCACTAGCCATTTCTCCCCCTCTCATTCATTTTCAGCATTTAGCCCTAATAGCATTTCTGAACAAAATTTTGAGTGGGTATTTTTTCATCATTTTGCCAACTTATGGAATCATGTGTCTCATTATAATTCTCCATTCGGATGTTTGGGGTTGTGTGTGTGTGTGTGTGTGTGTGAGAGAGAGAGAGAGAGAGAGAGAGAGAGAGAAGATGCTTTTTCAGAATTAAATTCAAAGCAGCACATTTAGAGCAGCAGCTCTCAAACTTTAGTCCTCCAAATGTTTTGAAATTCAGCTCCCAGTAGCCATCATTATTTGTTGTGCTGGAGAATGCTATTAAGAGTTGAAATACAAAACAGATGGAGGAAGAAATTCTGATAACCCGATTCAGACACTATATAAAGGAGAAAAGCAAGGAGGGTAGGTAAGTAAATCAGTTACTCAGTCAGCTGTGTGCTCTTCACTTCAATCTAGCTAGAAAAATCTCTATGTATTCAGGCATTGTCTCACTTCTTTTTTTCTTTTAACAGGCCTTTGGGAACTGACTACTTATGCAGAAAAAGTTTAACAATTTATTGTACTGTTTTTATTTCTTGTTTTTTAAGGGACATTTTAATTCTATACTTTTAACTCTATTAATTCTGTTCTTTTAATTCTATTAATTAATTGTACTGTATTTTAATTTTTTGTACTTTTTCGATGCAGTGAGCTTTTATCTGCATCTATTTTAATCGGTACCTTGAGACTAACAGCTAGGGAAAATGTGGGATATAAATAAATGAAATACAGTCGGCCCTTCTTATACACGGATTTTTTATACACGGATTTAAGCATACACGGTTTGAGAATGTTCTAAAAAAGTATAAATTTACCTTGATTTTCCATTTTTATAAGGGACACCATTTTGCTATGTCATTATATTTAATGGGACTTGAGCATACACGGATTTTGTTATACACGGTAGATCTTGGAACCAAACCCCAGCGTATAACAAGGGTCCACTGTACAATTATAACAGCAATAACAACAAATTGTTTTCAAGGAGACAGTTCTGTTAATCTGTTTCATCATGAGAAAGAAGGTGAAGAGGGATTTAGTATCTGATGAAGAGGACTGGAGTCTGCTAAAGTTTATGCTGGAACACATTAGTTAGTCTCAAAAGTGCTGCCAGATTTGCCTGCCCACTGTGGCTTTTCTTCTAAATAATAAGAAGCAAGACAGTACCTACTCCCACCCTTCTCCATCATAACTTTTCTCAAATGGAATAGCAGCAGAATACGGCCCCCTGCCTTGTGTCACCTAGAACTGTGAACACTCGAGGAAGGAGGCATCATTTGCCCTACTAGAAGGAGAGAGAGATTGACAGTACTATCAACATTTCATTTTGAGGCATGAGGTGAGAGCTGGGATGGAATGAGAGAAATTCATCTGCTGTGTCCCATTTCAATTCTTCTTGGCCCATTCACCCACCTTGGAAGTTAGTACAGACTTTGGCTGGTCACTCTTGGGGGCCAGATAGAATTTTTGCCAATGTGGATTAGAAGTTTGTGCACTGGACTATAACTCTGGAAACTAGGGTTCAAATCCCCACTCAGCCATGGAAACCTTCTGGATGAGTTTGGACAAGTCATACACTCTCATCCTTAGAGGATGGCAAAGGCAAACCCACTCTGAACCTACTGGTTTTACGTTATGGGACAGTTCACACTAACAGAGTATTGGGAGAAATATCTAAGGTTCCACTAAACATTTAAGAGAAATTTCCAAACATTAAGAGCAATCCGAAAATGGAACCAATTGCTTAATGGCTCTCTCTTGTTGTTTCAAGCAATGGCACACTACACACATTTCAGCATTATGGCCCGGTACAGACAGGCCGTTTGCGCCAATAGTTGGGCTTGATACGGGCAGCATCCGAACCCTAATACTCCAGAGGACAGGATCAAAATTCAAAATGACCTGAATAGACTTGAAAGCTGGGCCAAAGCTAACAAAATGAAATTCAACATGGAGAAATGTAAGGTACTGCACTTAGGGCAGAAAAATGAAATGCACAGATATAGGATGGGGGACACCTGGCTGAATGAAACTACATGTGAAAGGGATCTGGGAGTCCAAGTGGACCACAAGTTGAACATGAGGCAACAGTGCGATGTGGCAGCTAAAAAGGCCAATGCAATTTTAGGCTACATCAATACAAGTATAGTGTCTAGATCAAGAGAAGAAATAGTGCCACTGTATTCTGCTTTGGTCAGGCCCCACCTGGAATATTGTGTCCAGTTCTGGGCACCGCAATTTAAAAAGGATGTTGAGAAACTGGAACGTGTCCAAAGGAGGGTGACTAAAATGGTGAAGGGTCTGGAAACCATGCCCTATGAGGGAAGACTTAGGGAGCTGGGGATGTTTATCCTGGAGAAAAGAAGGTTAAGAGGTGATATGATAGCCCTGTTTAAATATTGGAAGGGATGTCATACTGAGGAGGGAGCAAGCTTGTTTTCTGCTGCTCCAGAGAACAGGACCCGGAACAATGGATGCAAGCTCCAGGAAAATAGATTGCACCTCAACATTAGGAGGAACTTCTTGACAGTAAGAGCTGTTCGACAGTGTAACAAGCTCCCTTGGAGTGTAGTGGAGTCTCCTTCCTTGGAGGTCTTTAAGCAGAGGCTGGATGGCCATTTGTCAGGGATGTTTTGATTTGGATTTCCTGCATGGTAGGGGGTTGGACTGGATGGCCCTTGTGGTCTCTTCCAACTCTATGATTCTATGACTCTATACTATCGGCGCCATTATGTCACAAGGCTGTGGCCTCACCCACATGGGCACAGCCTCATGACATAAGGGCACCTGAGTGCACAAACGGCTCTGTGCAGAAGAGTCGTCATAGGGCTTCATCGCAGCCCTTATGATGGTGCAAAAAAGGAGCTGCTCTAGGCGGCTCCTTTTTCGCACTACAACAGTATGACAGCATACCAAAGAAACAGCACCAGCAGCAAGCCTGCTGTACTGCATGATGCTTCATGTCTCTTTCGGTATTCACAGATTCTGTATTCAAGGATTCAACCAACCACAGTTCAAAAATATTCACACAAAAACATTCCCAGTGCAAACCTTAATTTTATAATAATAATAACTTTATTACAGCCATTTGGCCAGCACAATTACAAAATTTTGTGCAATGAGTAAACATGTTGAGCGGCTGCTTTCAGACAGCGCATCTGTGCTGCAGCACAGATGCGGGGCAAAGATGGGCACCATGGAGCCGTCCATCTGTACTGCCCCTATCTGACCCCATCCTCAGGGGGGTGTCCTATATTCATCTATTCTCCCCACCTACAGGCTAGTTTCCAAAGAAAAACTAGTCTTGCCTCTTAATTTCCAAACACATTGGCCAGTTCTCAATGTCTCTGTTCAACATTAAAACTGGACTTGCTACTTCATTTCCACACACAAAGGATTTTGAATTTGAATTGTCATTCTCACATACCAATGGCATATATATGTCTGCCCCTGGTTTCCACTCCACTAAATGCATCTGAGTAAGTATACTGAAGTTTAGGAAAGTTCATGCTGCCAATTTCTTTCTTTCAGTTAGTCTGAAAGGTGCTACTTCTCTCTACATATTGAACAACCCAATATTAGAGATACTCTAACTCTGGATTTCCTGCACTGAACAGAAAGACAATCTCTAGCTCTGTGACATACATTTCACCATGTTTACTCATTGCTCAAAATTAAGGTTTGCACTGGGCATTTTTTTGTGTGGATATTTTTGAACTGTGGTTGGTTGAATCCTTGGAAACAGAATCTGTGAATACCGAAAGAGACATACAGCATCATGCAGTACAGCAGGTTTGCTGCTGGTGCTGTTTCTTTGGTATGCTGTCATACTGTTGTAATGAAATAAGGCTCCATGTGTAAACCTCACAGTTGGTGGGATAAAGGTTGGAAAACCCCACATTTGGTGACCATGGCAGGGGGATAATGGGTAGAGTCCTCATATAAAGGGTGGAAACCCTAGAGTCCTAGATAAAGGCAAATATGTTCAGAGTTGCATGATACATCATCATAATCACATTCCTTTTCAATAGTGTGTATGTTATAGACAATGTAATGACTGATTTACATGTCTCCTAAGTTAAATGTTTCAAAATGGGTAAAGTGAGAAAAGGAAAATACCCAACACAAAAGACATTCAAAAGACATCAAAACGTATCTAAATTTAAAAAGATATCATACTTTTCTGAGCATTCATTTCAACAGGCTGGTATTTCACCACTTTGCTGCCTCCAATTCTTTTCAGCCTTGCAAAGAAAGTCTGAGATTCTTTATTGCCTGTCCCAGTGGGTGTTTCATGAATGTCAGATTCATCAAAGACGCTGTCTTCCTCTGCTTGAAAGGGAAAAATCAGTATTATTCTGATGCAAAATGAAATGTATCACGCAAGAAGCAGCTTGTTAGCAAATATTGTCACCAGATCTATATACTGATTCTCAATTTTTGAAAAGGTTGAATAGTTTCAAACAGACTATATGAGAGCTGTATCCCAGCAGTATTATATAAACACACAACATACCTCCTGTTTGGTAAAGAATATGCAAATGATACTTTTGGTGAGCTGAGAATTAATACTTGGAGGAAAAGATACAGAGCTTCTTGAGTAGTATTGAAAAGAGAAATCCCATGCAGTAGTTCAAATATGTGAGTTAAAGCATTGTTGGGAGATCTGTTGTTTGACTGCAATTCCCATGAGCTCTAGCCAAAACTTAGTTCAAAAAAGTAATTTTTACTAATTGGTTTCTCAGAGGCTTTTTACTAGACTGCTGAAAATCTACAGCAAATGATACTGTGGTTCCACTGACCAATTTATTATATTATATAAAACCTGATTCCAAAAGAGTTTGCTATAAATAAAATCAGCTGGCAATATCAATACTTTTCTTCTTCACTTTTTTAAACCAGCAATTGCAAAGCAAGTGTGCAGCAAAGCAGAAAAGGTAGTGATGTGGGAAAATGACATCTGAGGCTTCTAAAAACGAAATACGTCTATCTATTTTTATTCTTTTTTTCCTATTTTCCTCCCAGGATAGCCTTTCAGGCAAGTCTTCTTTAGATTTTACTAAAAGTGACACTTGATCAGCTGCCGGTATCAAGTCTAATATTGGGTAAAAAGAAATTCTCTACTTTCTAAAACTTTTCAGAAAGAAAATAAACTAAGGACTGAGTTAATTTTACTTATATACCATAGTTGTATGACTGCTCAGTAACAGTCGGCTTCTCTCAATGATTATGCTGCAGTTTGCAAAATAAATTGTGAACCAGTAATTTAATTCACTGTGATTTTCCGAAATGCTAAGATCTCTTCCTTCCATTCTTTCTCTCACATCTTCATAAAGCCTTTTCCCAGTGTGAAAAAGACATTCAAAAAGAAACAAAACACATAAAATTCCTAGACAACATACTTTTTTAAAACAAAAACTGATTCTGTTTATATGATTATTCACACACTTTCAGGCATTTCAATGGATCTGTATAAAGCAAAGTGAGATTGAAACATGAGGCTCTACCTATCCCCTATCTCCACATCTTTATTATGACAGCTGTAGAGAACTTGGAGAAACACATTACAAATAATGAAATTACTTGTTTGAAAATAATAGTTTGAAAATAATAAGGAAGTCACAGGATTATTTTTAAAGCATAATGCAATGACTAGTGACAGAATTTCTTTTTTAATGCACAAATAGCATACCCATTATTCATAAAATATTGTTTGGGGGAGTGTTTTGTAGGATTTGGGAAGGCATTTTAGTATTTGTAAGTGTTTTTTTATATATATATAAAATAACCTACAAGATAAAGCATTACTCTTCAGTTAATAAGAAATGAGTAATGTTAACATGTTGCTTTAAAAATGAAGGAGAGAGGGGAACAAATTCGTTTTGAATATAATATATCTAGTCCTGGTAACTGCTGCATGCATAACTATATTCACAGAAGACCATGGCCAACCTACCATTAGGCAGAACAACCTGCCCCAGGTGGCAGATACTAAGAGATGGCAGCAAGGTGTCATTGGAGGGAACTGTGCACCACATCACCTGCTCTGCACACCACTATTGGGTAGATTACATAGGTGCAACTGGCATAAGAGCAGGGGCATTATCTCTAGGGAACAAAATAATTTTGGGCAGCTCTACAGAAGACTGTCTCCAAGAGGCCTTGTCCTATTCACCTGAATAAGAAGGATCTTTTTATTGAAGCAGGATTTGGACAACTGGCTGGCTGCTGAGAACAAGGCTCTAAATGGTTGTATACTGTAATTCTTGATTGGCTGCCTTCTAAACTGCTTTAAACTCCATTATATATGTTTATTTGTGTTTTAAGATGATATTTTAAAGACAATTTTAAGAAAATATTGTTGCTTGTGTGGTGTCTTGAAGTTGTGGGGTTTTTTTAAAAAAAGAAAACCAAATAAAGCCTGACATTGGCTTTTTGTTGTTTGTTATATAGGCTACCCTGAGAATATTTATACAAATCAGAATTCCTCAGCAATAATGTTTATGGAATCCCCCCCCCCCCCAATTGTTTTCCTTTGGAATGAAACCATGAGCAAATATAATTTGGTAGGAATGGTCAAGGCTTGGGCTCCATGGCGCTATGTGTCCAGTGGCCTCCCTGTTGTAAACCAAACATTCAAAAAGAAGAAAAACATCTCTCCTCCACAATGACATCAAGAGACTATGCATGTTCACATTCATGTCTATTGTTATGTAATACCTTTCTCTTTCTCGCTGTATCTGCTTATGTTGCTGTTGTCACTGTACAAAGGGCCTGCTGAGGCGTGAGGCTTGCAGCTGTGATACTGTGCATTTAGAGTGTTGACTGTTATATAGATGAGATGCAACATGATTTTGCTGATTTCACAATCTCTGTAAGGATACTTGTTCCACACAAAAAGGAAAAAAAAATCAGTTTAAGACAACAATATTGCTACTAACCTAACCACAGTGTGTCTTTTTAATAATATCATTTGATTCACAGTAACAGTTCCCAAACTTTTCCTGTACGCAGGCCACTACAGTGTCATCGGAAAGGATTATAATGCTTGCAAAGTGGGAGGCAGTAAAAAAAAAAGAGGAAGATCACATTCAAGATGGATAGACTCAATCAAGGAAGCCAGAGCCCTGAATCTGCAAGACTTGAACAGAACTATTGAGCCTACGGTGACTTAGAGGTCTCTTATTCATGGAGTTGCCATAAGTTGAAGTTGACTTGCCAGCAATTAATAACAACCATGCTGTCACAAGTTTTAGCAGATTATCACATTTAAAAATGGTTTTAAACATTTTTAACATAAATAGCAAAAACAAAGAAGACATAAAATCCACTCCAAAAGAGAGGTCACAAAGGCCTCTGTCAGGTCTCCTTAATTCAGATAGGTCACCCATAAATCACCTCCAGTATTCTCATGGGCCATAAACAGCCTGCAGATAACAAGTTGGGATAACTGATCCATATCATTCTAGTTTATTTTCAAAGGGTGGCCTACAAAATAATAATTTCTTCATGCAAAACCCTTATGCCACTGGGAGGGACAATTCTAATCAATAATTCCTAATGTAATAGGACCATATTTCTGGGTTTTGGAAAGCTGTATGAACCGAGAACCAGCATCAAAACTTTTAAACTAGCCTTTTCTTTTCAAAATAAAAAGTATAATACCATCATTTCCCTCACAAAAGCAAGCACCTATATTGAAGTTCTGTTGTGAATGTATTTATTTAGTCAAATATGGGCACAATCATGGAGTTCCTGGGAGTGGGGGGTGTTCCAGAGGCCTTAAGAGTTTGTGAAATTACTTCCTTGCCTATGGAAAGGTGGTGTTCTGTAGGCAGAAAACAAGGCCCTCCCTGCATGACATTGTCATTGCTCCTTTATCAGCAGAACTCCAATAGAAGACAAAAAAGGTTGTGTTCTGAGAGTGTGGCATGGGTAAAATGTGTGAAGCTTTGGATTCACAGATTCCAAAGTCCTTTCATTCCTCCAACATGCCTGGGGCAGGGTAAGTGTGGCAGCAGCCTATGATTCCACTGTAACTGCTAATGCTGCATCCTCTGAAAGCCTGGGATTGCCAGTTTGGGGAGGCACTAAAGCTCTCTGGCAGAAATTTCTCAGTACCTCTGCCTAAACTACAAATCCCAGGATTGCATAGGATGGAGCTACAATGTTACTTTGGAAAGTTAATACTATAATTGTGTAGTATGAAAGGGCTCTTGTTCTGAACTAGATATGTGAAACAGAGACCCATGCGTTACCCATACTGTTGAGTGTTCCTTTTTAAAATCACCATACTGTCCAACACCAATGCCAGTGGCTTTGGAGCAGATCTGTACAGCTACGCAGGAGTGCTTACCTTATACAGAATGACAAGTAATGCCTTCAGCCACATTTGCCGAATATGAGGCTTAAGGGACCAGAGAGAACAGCGGGGAGGCTGCTGGAAGTAATGTCTGAGCTGAGGACATGTGCAGTACTTCAGCACCTGAACCACTAAAGGGAGGAGGTGTTTCCCCAGGTTAATATTGTAGTCCATCACCTAAAACAAACAATGGATTTAGAAATATTTAGAACAATGTACCCAATTCTCAAAAATTAATTTAACACTGGCATTAGAAAAACTGATTTATTTAAAATCAATCAAGTTAAATTGATAAGTTAATCAACTTTCAAGTAATCTTATACACAGTTTTCAAAATGTCAGCTCAACTGAACACAGTCAAACTTATTTGAAGGGATGTCATATTGAGGATGGAGCAAGCTTGTTTTTTGCTGCTCCAGAGACTAGAACACAGCAATGGATTCAAGCTACAGGAAAAGAGATTCCCCTTAATCACTAGGAGGAACTTCCTGACAGTAAGGGCTGTTTGACAGTGGAATACACTGCCTCAGAGAGTGGTGGAGCCTCCTTCTTTGAAGCTTTTTAAACAAAGTCTGGCTAGCCATCTGTCAGGAGTGCTTTCATGGTGTCTTCCTACATGGCAGGTGGTTGGACTGGATGGCCCTTGTGGTCTCCTCAAACTCTATGATTTTATGAGAAGGCACACATACTCAGAATGTTGCACATTGATTAATCTGTAGGGACCATCTTGAACCTGTCTAGCTCAGAGTCAGTATAAAGACTGGATTGCCATAATCCTCTGAAAAATATCCAGAGAGTTGAACTGCCATTTTTTAAATAGCCATTTGCATGGTGTCAGATCAAGAAGTCATTTTCCATGACATTGTCACTTTGATACCTGTCACTTCAAAGTTTCCCCTGGGCAAAAAAAAAAAATCCTATTGCTTAACTTGCAAGGAGCTTATTGCTCATCTTGCAAGGAAATGAATCAGAGATTACCATTATCAGCAATATCTTTTACTGGACCAAAACTGTGTGCTTGCAAATGCCGAACATGTCCACAAAGTAGCATTTTTTATTATAAAAGACCATCTATGTGTGTGTCACTTTACAGGATTAAAGTTTTAAGAGTGTTCTATCCAAAGCTGCATAGAAGTTCAAGAAGCAAGGGGAAGGACAAGAACAACTGAAAATGAGCTTTCAGTGTGAACAACATACCATGAGAGCTTGCATTCAAACTATTACTTTTTACTCTAGTCCTATTCATTCAGGTGGTTGGTACCCTGGATACCAAATGCATGAAGGGTGTAAGGGAAATATATAGGTTGGCCCCAACCGGTGGCTGTCAATATGCATGCCACCCACAACCTACCACCACTCTGCATTTGGCACCATTCTAAAGGGGGCTTGTGCAAGGACAGATTAACATGAGTAGGAATCCCAGCATAAGGATGGGAGCCCTGGTGAATCCTCATGTTCCTGTGAGGGGAATCCTATGCTTGCATATCTGTATTCACATGCTGCGCTCCCCCCCCCCCAGCGACTGACAGAAAAGACATACCAGCAGAGAGTAGAAAATCTACTTTTTTGGACTACAATTCCCAAACACCCTCCCCATCAATCAGAATGGCTGCAAAAAAAAAGAGAGAGAGAGAGAGAGAGAGAGATCCAAAATAAAGGAATGTTTGCAGTCCAAATAAGTAGCATTCCTCATAAATACAGCTGAAATCTTGATGTAGTATATACGGAAAATATATGCTATGGGGAAAGATAAGTGGCAGAGAGAGAGAGAACACTACCCTTTCATATATTTACACTAGAAATGCAAAATGGAGACCTAAAAACCACTCTCACACCTGACTTTTATTGCTTCTCACAATGGATGCTTGCTTGCTGAAGCATCCAGAGTCCTGTGACTAAATAATGAAAGCAAAGGCATAGGTAGGAAAAGAGCAACAGCACATGAAGGTGAGCACCAATACCCTTGTTCTTAGGCATTTGACAGACAATGGTGGGGCTCTGCATGTTATCTGTCTTGGTTTGCTCTCAGGATATTTCTCCTGTCACATGATAGATGTCTGAATCTAGCTGCCTATCAAATTCCCGCAATGTCCATGGCCTAATTTCACACTGGAACATTGTGGGGAATTATCTGCACATTCCCAGTTAGGCCTGTCAGGACCTACTAACAGAAGAGAGGGAGTCCATCGGAAGACATATACCAAGATTGTGGACTGTAGTATAATTTGGCCAAAGTCTTCCACAATCTTCTTTGCACTGGTTTGCATTTTTAAAGATTCCTTACAGGTCAAATGATGATAGCTACTAACATAAGAAGAGTCCTGCTAGATCAGAATATCCTGCATCTTATTTTCCACAGTGGCCAGCAAGATGCCCATGTGAAACCCATAACCAGGCCACAAGGGAACAGGTGAGATCAGGATTGGAGGTTAACTCTTTTTTACTACTTAAAACCCCAAACACTATCCAGGCAGTTCACAGACATATTCTCTTCCAAATAAACTTGTTCAACACCTCCCTCTGGTGGACTAGCATTCAAATGATACGTGTTAGGTTCATAAAGTAGAAAACATATCCAGGGTAGACATGTTGGCTATGTAGCGGGCCTATACATCTGAACTTGTTTAGGATATTCACCCATTAATCCTCGAGGATGATTCTCTGTAAAAACTGCTGTATAACGATAAGCTATCTCTAAGTGATACCACTATTGCTGATATGATGTATTTATTGGAACTGTTGTATTTTATTGACTGTACTGTATGTTTTTACTGGGTTGTAACCCCGCCTCGATCCGTAGGGAGAGGCGGGGCAACATAAATAAAAATATTATTTTTTATTATTATTTAACAACCAAAATCCACAAAATAGTGATACCTTTATCCGACTAACCAAAATGCACAAAATATATGTAGCAAACTTTTGAAACTCCATTGGCTTCATCAGGCAAAGGTGTATAAAAAAATCATACAGAAGAAAAAAAATTATGACTGTGTTAATTACAATCCAGCATTTTGTCAAGATATGGCTGTTCTCAGTTCAGGTGGTATTGGAGGGACATTCATGCAGGCAGGCCTCTCTCCTACTTCTGCCCATATAGGTACTCCAGGAAATTAAAAAAAAATTAAGATCCATTAGCAAGACAAAAAAAGAGATGCTCCTTTTGAGCCAGAGGTAACTTGGATCTGAAAATGAGAACCTCTCTCTCATGTTGGTAAAGACAAGAAGGGCCTGTAAAGTATCAGGTGTAGGGCTGCCCAAATCCAAACCTCTTAACCCAGGCCTCCAGATCTTTCCTCCAGTGCATCTTCAGCGTTCTCATCCTCAGGAGGCCATGCAAACTAAGGCTGCATCTACACTGCAGAAATAATTCAGTTTCATCCAAACTAACTGGATCCTGGGATTTGTACTTTGTTGTGGCACCTTCTCTGGCAGAGAAGGCTAAATATCTCAACAACAAATCCCAGAATTCCAAAGACTGAAACCATGACAGCTAAAGTGGTGTCAAACTGCATTATTTCTGCAGTTCAAATACAGCCCGAGCCTTGTAAACATGGTGCCTTCTATGCTGCCATTCCTAGGGTCCCTTAATCAAGACACACCATGCCCTATAAAGTACTTCTTATCAAGCCAAGCAATTTGGCTTGATTGTGAAAAGGTAAACTGTTGTTCTCTTTCCTAGCTGCTTAGATTGTGATTGTGTCTGTCTTTGACTTAGCATCTGCTTCTGGTCTATCGTCAGCTCTCTGTTACTGCCTTAGCCTTCTCACTCTGGCTGTTTTGACTCTTCCAGCTTTACAATTCTATGATTCTGTGATTCTTAATTTCCAGCTGGTCCATATGCATTTTTCCTCTTCCAGCCATTGCCAACCTGAAATTTCCCCATCCATTTCTTTTAAAGTTTTACTAGATATGCTTTTTTAAAAAATGGATATAATAATAATAATAATAATAATAATAATAATAATAATAATAATAATAATAATAAATTTTATTTATATACCACTTTTCCAAAAGATCAAAGTTAAATGGCTTTTAACTCTATTGACAGTTTAATTATATTTTTATGTTTTTTGTGAAGCTTTATCTGTTTCTGTCTTAATTTTTACATGTTTCCTTAACTCCCAGGATGGAGGAAATGGTGTGAGAATGATGCTATTATTATTATTGAGATGAAGGGCAGACAAAATATGGCATTGAAAGCTTCAAGAAATGGCATTTCAATTTTTAAATAAGTTGCAAGGGCTCTCGGTGTTGTTTCCAATCAAAGACAGCAAACAGTTTTTAAAAATCAGAAGTAGACTTCCAACCACTTCTATTTTTTCTTATTATTATTTTTGGCAGTCCGTGCAGATCTTGCAGAATTCCAGAAGCAGACAATCAGGAGGTTACTGCAAAAGCTACAATTGCCCACATTTTTGGATCTTTGCATTGGATACTCTGCAACTGTCCCAAATTGGGAGGGATAGTCTGGATTAATTCTCTGTCATTCCGCTTTTTCAGCTACAATTACATCTACATCTACATCATCATCATCATCATCATCATCATCATCATCATCATCATCATTCTTTTTATTAAAATCACAAAATGCCAACTCTACCAATCATACATAATATTGATATCTTGTATCAGATTTTCAATATCCTGTATCATCAATTCAGACCTCATTAAAAGATATATATACAGTGAACCCTCCACATTCACAGGAGTTAGGAGCACAGGACCCCCATGAAAGTGGAAAACCCGCAAATAACAAAAACACATTTTTCCCTGAGAGAACTCCTCTCTAGGAATCCCTAGGTTCTCCAGTACAACTCTATGGTCAACATCTGCTAGGACCTGAACATAGAACTGAGCTGGAGGGCCTACAAATGCCTAGAGAAGTACTTTCTCTAGGAATCTCTAGGTCCTCCAGCATGACTTCTGGCTGATGTTAACCACAGAGTTGGATTGGAGAAACTAGAGATTCCTAGTGACGATATATTAACCCAATAAATGAATAATCACATCTGCAAAAATCAAAGCCACAAATGTGGAGGGCCTACTGTAACATATACCTCATATAACATATATCTCTTATAATCCCATGTCGCTGGTCACGCTGTCTGGGGCTTTTGGAACTGAGATACAAAAGATCTGGCGGGTCAAAGATTCTCACTCTTAATATAAAGATCCATGTTCTTGAGTGTCAAACTGAAATTATTGAAAGGACTAAATGAAGAATCTTGGAGCTTAAAAAAATTCTTTCATATAAGCCTTTAGATGTATCTGCTGAAGTGGGATGCAGTCTACAAAAACATATTCCACATAAATTGTTTTTAGTTGTTAAATGCCACAAAACTCTTTCTTGGTTTTTCTGCAACAGATGCAACTCAGCTACCTGTCTGGGAATTCTCCAAATGAGAGATCACAAAATTTTTAAAAACCTAGTTAAGTACCTATTTATTCTGAACAGAAGAGTTCTTTATAGCATTAAATCCTCTTAGCTGTAGGTATAAAGTCTTTTTGAGGTAGCAGGCTAGACAGCAAAGATGTGAATGTATATTTCA
Source organism: Sceloporus undulatus (assembly GCF_019175285.1). Lineage (NCBI taxonomy): Eukaryota > Metazoa > Chordata > Lepidosauria > Squamata > Phrynosomatidae > Sceloporus > Sceloporus undulatus. The sequence goes on along the minus strand of NC_056522.1, from coordinate 353,655,816 downwards.
TAGCTTGCTCCAAAGAAATGAGAGCATAAAACTAACTTACCTGAGCAATCCCTGCAATAAAAGCATTAAAGCATGTTGAAATGCGCATTTTCTGTGGTGCAATCATGAAACACCCTTCCTGTTGGTCATAACCCAGTAAGACGTATAAATGGCGCTTGACTGTGTTGAAAGCTTTAGCACTGCTGATATCTGATTCTGCACTACTCTCATCCTTTGCCATAAACTTCATCAGCACTGTAATGAGTTGGTGGACAGTCTGATGGTCGATGCCAGCATCCTCTGGAAGAAGATCCTTTATGGTGTTATCATTCTCTGGAGAAGGTTGCCCTATTACAATGGAAAAGGAAGCAATTATAATGTGATAGTTAAAAGCCATGTAAAACAGAGGCCTGACATGTTTCATTGCTGCTTGCAAAGTCATTGGAACAGACTTCAAAGATCATCTAATCCAGCCCCCACTAGTGAAATAAATCCACTACTACCCAGCCAGTGAAAATCCAACTTCTGTGGAAAAAACTGTAATGGTTTGTCACTTTTTAAGATAATATATTCCACAATCAACAGCTCAAAATGTCAGGAACATTCTCTTAAAATTTAATCTAAATCCTTTTTCTTGTAATTTGAACCCATACGTTAAGGTCCTACCATTTGGAGCAACCAAAAACAAATCTACTCTGTCGCCTATGAATTTCCATCATTTATTTGAGAACGGTTCTCATATTACCTCTTTATTTTCTCTTCTGATGGCTAAACATACCCAGATGCACCAATCTGTCTTTACAGAACTGAATCTCCATGTCCCTCACCATCTTTGCTGCCATTCTCTGAAATACTCTCATTCATATAATTGTTTGCAAGTCTTTGTTCAATAGTGTTATGTAACTTTTTACAACTTGAAAATCCTTTGAAATATTCTAGATCAAAATGAAGATCTATGCATGCATCCTAGTATAAAGGCTAAAATTCTGTTGATGACAAACCTAAGCTTAACATCTGATTACACCTGTTTGTGTATTGGGGGGGTGGATATTGTGGAAGAAGGTATCTGTACCTCCTAGCACACCAGGCATCACAGATGTGCAAAAACAGCTGGTGTTCTCACAGGCGCAGCTCTGTCTTTTACACAGAGGAGACCGCTGCTCCTTCTTCTCTGGGTATATATGGCAGCCCAAATGGGCCTAGGTATACCTCTGCAGCAGATCGGTAGCTGAGGGAACAGAGCTACTCCATCAAATCCTCTGGCTGTTCCTACATACTTTGAGAGAAAGTAGAGTTTCGAGACACCCCATTTTGCAAGGGAATTCCCTTCCTAGGACAGCCATCGTGGTGTAGTGGTTTGAGTGTTGCACTAAGACTCTGGAGACCCAGGATCAATTGACTACTCAAGAATAAAAACCCACTGTGTGCCCCTGGGTAAGTCACACTCTCTCAGCCTCAGGGGATGGCAATGGCAAACCCCTCTAAAGAAACTTTCCAAGAAAATCCATAATAGATTCACTTTAGGGTCACTGAATTCAGAAACAACTTGAAAGCGCACAATAACAACAATCTCTTACTTAGAGGCTGAAATTCTATCCCATATTGGTATGATGTAGGACACCCCAAATCCCATATTTTGATCAGTGTGAGTGCAAAAAGTGGGCACTAGCACTGTTCACAACAGACAGTCACCAAACATTTGCTATGGGGGGGGCTGTTTACAGCTGATATGACCGTTGTTTGTGCCCATTCTTTCTCTACTCCACATCAACTCAGAGCAGCATACTCATAGGGGGAAAAAATCCTAATCTTGCAATGGGTGCTGGCCTTGTCATCACAATATTTTCCTGGGGTTTTGGGGTTCCTGCAAGATACAAGATCTTGCAGGAGCCCAGAGATCTCAAGAGAAGCCCTCTTCTTAAGAGACTTGCGGTGAGCCTATATAAGAAGCCTCACCCTCTGTTCCTGTGCCACTGATGCCACTGCTCTGGGGTGCATCTACTCTGTGGTGCCGTTTGACACCATTTTAAGTGCTGAAGCTCCATCCTACAGAATCCTGGATTTTGTGAGGCACCAGCACTCTTTGGCAAAGAAGGCTAAGGACTACACATCTGTAAAATTCAATTGCCAGGATTCCTTGGGATAGAGCTATACCACCTATAATGGTGTCAAACTGTGTTATTTCTACAGTGTAGATACACCCCTAGATTATGGTATTAAGTATATTGGTGGAATCATGTGCCCTGCCATCTTATTTATTGGACACCAGCCAATGTGGAGATAAAGAAGTCCACAGGAGGAAATTTTTCTGCCTACTTCCCCCCTGGTGCCAGCTGTGCCCCTTTAAAAGCATTCCAAGAGCTTTCATGATCATTCTTGAACCATGGAGAGCAGGGTTTGAATTCCATTGGGCCATAAAAACCCACTAGGTGACCTTAGGCAAGTCACACCATCTCAGCCTCACCAGATGGCAATGGCAAACCCCCTTTGGAGAAATTTGCCAAGAAAACACTGTGATAGGATCACCATAGGGTCACCATAATTCAGAATCAACTTATAGACAATCAACACATACACACTTGAGCCATATGGAAGCATAGGATTTCCCGCTGCTATAAGAAGAATTAGTTTCCCTAAATTAGCTTGTCTTGGGATCCAAGCTGAATTTGGACTACACAGTTCCCCCTCTCTCAACAACCTTCTCAGCACCCCATCACACACAGTTGAAAAACTGGCTTTTCCTCCAACCCTTCAAGAATACTTCTTAGGAAGGACAGTTGGCTGCAGGAAGAGAAACTTTCTTCTGATGAATTTCCTTAAGCTGACATATCTTTGAATCCAAAGCATTTTTCATAACCACACGGTGTCCTCTCTCTTTCTTTGAGATATATGCTCATTTCACTGAATCAAAATATGACTCTTACCTTCAAAAAAACAAGATCAGGGGCTGACAAGGGGAAGATGAAAGCTTAAGTGTCAGCAAAGACTGTCATGGTATTATGTTCATCGGAGACATTAATTAAACCATTTGCTACCTAATTAAAATGCAGCCTTCAGGGATGCTTGTTGATTATGCTATCTGAAAAAGCAGCAGGATCATAAATTCTAGTTTCTGACACACACACTGATTATTATGACAAGCCTTTGATCCCCCCAAAAAAGAAAAAAAAACATAGCATTACAGAAAATGTAATGGCAAAGACAAACTGTTTTAAAATCCAAATCTCTATTGAATTCATTTGTCTTTATATATCCAACCAATAATTTCCTTAAAAACCTGGCACATACTGAATCTTCCTCTCAGTACTCCTCTACACATTGTTGTTGTTGTATGCCTTTAAGTCATTTCTGACTTATAGCAACGCCAAGGTAAGCCTATCACGGAGTTTCCTTGGCAGAATTTGTTCAGAAGTTTGTCCTTGCCTTCCTCTCAGGCTGAGACAGTGTGACTTGCCAAGGTTACTCAGTGGGTTTCCATGGCCAAGTGGAGATTCAAACCATGGTTGCAAGCATCACACTCCAACGTTCAAACAACTACACCATGCTGGCTCCTCCTCTGTACTTCATTCCTCCAACAACAGAAAGGAAAAGTCCATGTTAGGGGATTTCTATCCCATTTTGTCTCTAATGAGCTCGATCTGGTTCACTGTGGCTCTTCCTCCCACTTATCTTGACAGCACCCTTGGTAGGTAGATCGGTCTAAGAAAGAATGACTGGCCCAAGTTTATCCCATGAGTTTTATGGCTTAATGGGGCTTAGAATTTGGGTCTCCCATGCCCCAGTCTCACAACACTTTAACCTTGCCACAATGGCTTTTAGAAAAGAAACTGATCATACAAACAGCTAAACTGTAATGTATTTATATAAATCTGTGATGCTATGATTGAACATGCATCAAGTAGCATGTGCATGCATCAAGTAGCATGATGTTCCAAATATGAAAATAGGACATCACAAATTTGGGGGGAAATAAAAAAGGAATTTATAAAATGATTTTAAGCATTAGAGCATCTTCTCTATTTTAAGCAAAGACTAAAGAATTTTCAGTTTGTGAACAACTACCACCACCACTACTACTACCTATTACAGTGGTCCCTCAACTTTCACTGGGGTTAGGAGTGAAGGACCCCCATGAACGTGGAAGAAATGCATATATAAACACTATTCTTTTTACCTAAGAGAACACCTCTCTAGGAATCTCCAGGTCTTCTAGTGCAACTCTATAGCCAACATCTGCCAGATGCTGATTGTAGAATCATGCTGGAGGACCTACATATGCTCCAGCTCGACTCAGGCTTGCATCCTTCCAAGGTCACTAAAATGAGTACCAAGATTGTTGGGGGCATTTAGCTCACACATTGTAAACCACTTAGGGAGTGCTTAAGAGCACTGACAAGTGGTATAGAAATGTACTTGCTATTGCTATAAATTCAGTGCCATGTTCCTGGAGGATATTCTGGGAATGACAATCCAAAATGTAATTTTCCTAATCTTTGTGTCACTGGGCATGCCAAATCAAATCTTGTCTCCTCCAAATATCTGCAGAATCATCCCCTTCATGCCCTATAACCAGTTTTGTAACCAATGTGCAAATATAACATTTACCTTGTGTTTGTTCTGGTGTTCCACCAAGTGTTGGAGCAGACTGCTCATGTCTAGTCAACCTTGCTGCTAAAAAAAGGGGGAAAGGAAAAACCAGGGAAAGTGCTGTTAACATTACACAGCCTATCCTAAATCAGATCTTGACTGGTTTTGGAAGAAAAGCAAGTTACTTGGATAGGAGAGCATCAACGAATACAGATGATATTCTGAAACCCACAGAATGCAACTAGCAGAGAATTGACAATATTGGCTTTGATGGACATTGCATCTGATTTAGTATAAGGCAAGTCCCAAGGTTCTTATACTCTGTATGCAAGAAACTGCCACATTACATCCTTGGCATCTTCATGCAGGACTGAGAGGAGGACTTGTGTTCAGCTTGGTGAAATCTGAGGGGCGACATGATTGCCCTCCTTAAATACCTCAAGGTCTGTCACAGAGAGGAGGGATAGGCCTGTTCTCTGCTGCTCCAGAGGATAGGACCAGATCTAATGGTTTGAAGTTATAGGAGGGTAGATTTCAATTCAACATTAGAGGGAACTTCTTGACAGTGAGAGTGGGCATACAACAACAACAACAACAAAAGAATATAGTGGCAGGGGCAGTTACCTCTAAAACAGCCCAATGAAGACTGTGAATGCACAATAGAAACTGAATGTTGTTTCAGTGGGATGAATATAACAATTTAAAAAAATGAAAGGAAATGAAATGGAGTATCCTGAAAGAGGGCAGGATTCCACCCACAAAATAGGAGCATTCCACAGTGCAGTTTTGTTGCAAGTCCTATTTCTAAAATAGCAACAGTAAACAGAAGCATATGGTGCCTTATATTTAGCTAGCACACTGTCCCAGAGGTTGGTATAAATCCTTTGGGAGCACATGGCAGAGTGTGCAGATTTATTAGTAGAGCAAGCAATTAACAGAATTATTATCGTTATTTTATTGGTCAGGATCACATGCTGTATAAAATGTCCACACTGAAGCAATTTTGCAGTAAATGAAAATGAAAAACAAAAATCAAATACTCAACGAATTTTGGTTGTTAAGGTTTCGGGGAGAGATTGTGCTCTCTTGGACTCCACTGGGCCCTTCACGCTATCCCTCAGAGAACGCACACTTTTCTGTCGATTCCGAGCAAATCGAGCTCGCTTGATCTTCCACATTGCTGTATCGCTTAAGTTGGCAACATTTGTCCGGACAGCTGTGATTGCTTTTCAAATAGGATGTTTAAAAAAAAAAACAGGCATTATTTGGGGGAATATTTCAAACCAAATCATACTCTATATATGTCACACAAAAGGCACTCCACACCACAGCACGTTGCTATTTCCATATGTAATTCACCCAAGTGGGATTTTGTTTTTTGTTTTTGCAAAAACATATAACAACTAGTCACACTTATGTTTTAGAGCATCAGGTTGCATTTACTCATTATTTTTAAAACATCACATTAAGGGGTCATTTTGGGGAGTCGGGGATCATTTTAGATTTTAAACCATTTTTTAAAAATTAAAAATAATGAAACATCACATTAGCAATGGGTTCAAAGGTTATGAGGGTTGCTCTGTAGAAAAAAGAGAATAGTAACTGGGGAATGAGTTATTTTTAAAGTCTTAAATAATATTCTAAGTGCTGGTTCTAAGAAACTGTTATACACTGCAGCATTATAGCAATTTGATATTATTTTAATTGCCATGGCTGCATCCTATGGAACCTGAGATTTGGAAGTTAGTGAGATATTTAGAATTCTTTGCCAAAAAGCTGTAGTGCCTTGCCAAACTACAAATCCCAGGACTCCAGAAGATGGAGGGACTGCAGTTAAAGTGGTATTGAAGGGCTATAGTTGTGTAGTGTGAAAAAGACCTATGATAACTTAGCAGGATAGACGAAGGTGGATGAGGAAGGTACATGCCAATACAAGCCTTGCTTGCTAGCTAATACAAATCTTGGCTAACATGTTATAATCATTATATCTGAAGCAGAACAGTCTGCCCATTCATCTAATTTTTGTGGCTTTTTTATAACAATAAGTTAAATACAGATAAAGTACGACATCTAATAATAATAATAATAATAATAATAATAATAAATTTTATTTGTATATCGCTTTTCCATAGATCAAAGCGGTTTACAGACCATATAAAAACCATTAAAAACATCTAGATGTTGGTTTACAACTCCCATTTTCCATCAACATTGCTTACGCTAACTAGGGCTGCTGGAGTTGGAGTCTAATAACATCTGGGGAAGCAGACATACCTCTTTCCTTGCATACATACTTTGGGTCCCACTATGGTGAAGCTATAAGGTTACCATCACCAACAAGATGACTGGGCACAACAGATTTTATTGGAGTAGAGTTAGTCCCCATCAATGAACTTACCTTCTTATTCTAAATATGGGCATTTTTTCCTCTCATTGACAAGATCATCTAGGTTTATATCACAGAACTATCAGTATCCATACATAAAACATGCCACAAAATGCTTACTTGTTGGGAAGGGGAACTCCTTGTTGCAGTCTAGATGAAGTTGTGCCTCAAGAGAGAGGGTCTCAAAGCGGTTCACAAAGAATTCCCAGCTCAAAGCCGGAATGTCTTGTTTGAGAAAATGAAGTAGTAAAAGTTTGCTAAGAATTGTGGGTCTGTCCTTGACAACTGTATCAAATTGGAAATCAAGGCAAAGGCACAGGCCCTAGAGAAGAAAAGGAAAACACAGATGCAGAGATTTTAATATAACCAAAATGGAGAT
>NC_056522.1:353543269-353648475 GCF_019175285.1 Sceloporus undulatus | reverse complement strand
TATAGTTTAAAAAATCAGAAGAAGGCTAACTTGGGCACAGTACAGACGATGGAAAAGGGGCAGTTCACAGGCATCCCTTTTCTTGCCGGGTTGGAGGCAGGACAGCCTCACTGGCAGCCCCTGTGGCCCCAACCCGATGTTTTTCCAGGCCACAAAGAAGCGGCAAAATGCCACTTCTCCGTGGCCTGGAAAGAGGTGTCCATAGGGCTTCATGCCCCCAGTCACCCCGACAGGCACGGCAAAAAGGAGAAAGGGACCACCTGGCTCCTTTCTCCTTTGCATCACTGGCGCGGCCATGTAGAGACCACGCCAGCAATGCGCTCACACAAAAGGAGCTCCATTTCTGAGCTCTTTCCCACATTGTTGAAAGGGTACCCCAAGTGCCCTGCAGAGCCACAGTGGCATCATGCAGGCGCCGGTCCGTGTGGAGATGGCACGTGCATGACACCATCGTCATGCAAGCTGTATGGATGGCGCACTTCCAAAATGGAGCTGTCCATACGAATTAGAGCTGTGGAGCGTGCAGATGCTGTTCACTCCCCAGCCCTAGTTTTGGCCTGAGGATGGCGCTTCTGCGCTATCTGTATCGGGCCTTGGAAAGATAGCTGCAAATGAAACAGATAAGATTTTCAAGTCAAAAGATATATTCTTAAATATCAAAATCAGAATAATCCAGGTTATAGTATTTCTGATTTCTATATATGGTTGTCAATGCCAGACAGTGAAGAAAGCTGACAGAAAGAGACTGGAAGTGCCACTGGAAGAAAGTTCTTTAAATACCATGGATTGCTAAAAGGACATCTGGATCTAAGCTCAAAATCAAGCACTCTCACTAAATGCAAGAATGGATAAACTGAGGCTATTGTATGTTGGACATATGAGATGACATGATTCATTGCAAAGGATGATAATACTAGGGAAAGTGTAAGGCAGGAAGACAAGAGGAAGACTGCAATAATTCAAGGAGCTGCAGTTCGTTGATTGATTACAACTCAAACAAGGAAGCCACAGGCCTGAGTTGATAAGACCTTAGCAGTGCTGTTGATCAGTGCTCAGGGCAGTTTCACACTCACAAATTACCATAAGTCAAAGTCAACTTGATGTTATATAAAAGAAGAATAAAATAAAAGGAGGGCCATTGTGGATCAGACCAAAGGCCAATCTAGACCTTCATTCTGTTTTCACAGCGGCCAAAAGATGTCTCTGGTATATGTACCAAATACTCTGTATGTAGAGCCAAAATGTCTCTAATGCTGGAGAAAATATACAGTTCTACTAGTATCCATTCATAGCTTCATGTTCCATAAGTGTGTAACCCCTGAACATACCACAACCTAAATTTGGAAGTAAAGCAGGATTAGACTTGATTAGTGCTTGGGTAAGAGATCACCTAGAAATACCAGGGATCATGAGGTAGGGTTAGAGAAAAAGTCAATGCAGAACATTAATAATGAATTAAAAGGAGGTTTGCTCTACATTTTATACGTCACCACTGACATACCTGCAAAGCTGGCCTCTTTATGGTATCTAGCAAGAGCCCCGCTCTGGTGGCCACAGCAGGGTTAACGTCCTCCACAGCAGTAAGAAAACAGCAAAAAGCATGTGCCAAGGAATACTTTAGTAAGTGGTTTTTGGTCACTGAGTGAATGTCCAGGAACCTACAGAGCACTGCTACTTTCTCCACTGTGGTAAGCAGCAATTTCCCAGAAAGAAAGAAAGAAAGAAAACACATTTATACAGACATTGCCACCCTATCAAATTTTGTGTGAAACTGAGGGCTTGTCCACACTAGTGAAAAATGCCTTACTCATCCCAAAACTGGTGCTGCAAGTCTTGACGACATATAACTACCTCTAGGGAGGATCTGTGGGTTTTTTCCCTTAATCTGACTTTGCTCTGGACTAAGGAAAGTTGGGGGGAAATCCCAGTGTTTCCTGGAAACCCCAGAGTGACCTTGGGTTCTTTTGGTGTGTGCACAACTGAGTCAGGTCCAATGTGGCCCAAGCCATCATCCACACACCAAGAGCCACACATACACCCCTTCCCAATGGAGGTGCAAGCTATATCACTTAGCACATAGCTGTCTCATTTTACTGTTTTCCCCAGAATCTGCCACATGAGGCAACTGCCTCACTCTGTCTAATGGTAGAGCTGGACCTGTCTATAAATTATAGGACAAACACAAAGAGTCAGTTATGAGTTGCTCCCCTAAAAGAAGCCTCTGAAGATACTGTATGTACATTCTTTTTAAAGAAAATAAACAATATGTAAAAATCCTACCTGCTTCAAACCTAATCTTCCAGTCTTTACTGTTGAAGTTGCTATTGATAATTGTCCAGAAAATATCAGCTCCATGTGGAAGTGACAGAGCATGAAGAAGAAGGGGCACCGCCAGAGAAGAAAGCTGGGAGAACTCAGATTTTACAACTCTCCATAAACTGGAGCCAAGAGAGAGGAAGAAAGGATAAAGCCAAGCCAGTTTAAACCATTTCTATTGAACATCACAAATACCGTTCACTTTAATACCTGCTTTAATTTACAGGGATTTCCCCTATCTTGAGTTCCCAATAAGGAGGACAAACAGGCACAGAGAGCAGTGTGGAAGGAGAAAGGAATGAGTAGTAGAGGGCCGCTGTGCAAAAGGGCCTTTATTGGCTGAACACTGTTAATCATAAAATGATCACTATCTGCGCTTTTAGAAATTGTGATGGGCTTTTAATGGTGGTGGGCTGCGCTGATTTTTATATGTTTTTAATTGATTTTAATGGTTTGAAAACTACAGGTTGTTTAATTGTTTTTAAATAACTTTTATATTTATGCTTTTTTAACTAGTGTCTTTGGATAGTTTTTAATCTATCCTGTTTTTAATGAGTTGTAATCTTGCCATGAAAACCCCATTATAGGTTTCTCTCAGGGTCACCATAGGCCAGAAATTACCTGAAGCCACACAACAACAACAAAGCCACCCTGAGTCCAATTATTGGGGAAAGGCAGGATATAAATTATTACTTCTGTATTTCTTTTCAGTTCCGTCTTTGCAATTCTACACATATAGATATTCATGTATGTATGTATGTGTGTGCATGTATCATATCTAACAAAACAGATGTTATGAACATGAAAGTAATAGTAAGACATTTCAGCTTCGATCTTCTTCAACTGCTCTGAATAAAAGTATTTTTTTTACCCAAGGTGGCAGTTTATAGTTACACAGAGACATATAGTTAAAAATATACAACATATCAAATCCCTGGTACCCTCCCCCCCTTAAAAAGGTATTAAATCTAACAAAGAATTAAAACCATACAGGTTAAAACTGACTGAAGGGTCAAACAACTAAACAATACAACAGAACAACAGAACAATTATCAATACAACAATGATCAATGGGAGCAGCAGTATCTCTTTATGGGAGTTTCCTGAGGCCAGGTTGACTATTCTGGGAAGGCCTGCCGGAAGAGATCTGTCTTAACAGCCCTTTTAAAGCTGTCAAAGGATGTAAGCAGACGAATCTCATCCGGCAGGCTGTTCCACAGTCTGGGGGCGAGGATGGAAAATGCCCTCTGGTAGCCGAGAGCCTAGATTTTTTTGACTGAAGTAGGCCTCTCCCAGAGGACCGGAGTGCGCAGGGAGGATTGTAGGGGAGAAGGCAATCCTGAAGATAGTTTGGACCCAAGCCATTTAGGGCTTTAAAGGTGATAACCAACACCTTGTACTGGGCCCGGAAACTAATAGGCAGCCAGTGGAGGGATTTTAGAATCGGAGTAATATGGTCTCTCCTAGATGTTCTGGAAATTACTCTGTCTGCCATATTCTGTACTAGTTGCAGTTTCTGGACCAAGTACAAGGGTAGCCCCATGTAGAGCGCATTACAGAAATCTAGACGTGAGGTTACCAGCGCGTGATCAACAGTCTCAAGATCCCTTACTTCCAGGAAAGGGCGCAAATGGCGTATCAGCTGAAGCTGATAACAAGCGCTCTTGACTGTCGCATTTACGTGATTTGACATCAGGAGCAACGAATCAAGGAGCACCCCCAGACTGCGAACACAGTCCTTGATGGAGAGTGTGACCGCGCCTAGGACTGGAGGTTGCAACCCGATTCCTGGTTTCGAGGCCGCTACTGTGAGCACCTCCATTTTGTCTGGATTCAATCTCAATCTGTTTTTCCTCATCCAGCCCATTACTGCCCGAAGACATTCATTGAGAGAGGAGATGCCATCAGAATTTGAGACCGAGCTCATCTTGAGGATATGTGCAAGTTACATAGTGAGGGAAGAAACTGCCTTCTGTAAGATTTGCTGACAGTCTCCTTCTGTTTGTGCAGGGGCCAAAAATCCTGGTCTGTAACAAGATTGCACTCACTTTATACAGCGTGAAATCTTATCTTGGGTAAGAGAATTTACCTGGCAATCAGCATATGATCCTGAATATGGCCTAAGAACTGTTCATGGTCCTTCCTGGCAATGTATAAGCACTCCCCATGAAGACAGAGAATCTTCAAACAGTTGAGCATGTTAAACAAAATATCTGGCTCATCAAATCGTGCCATTTCCTGGGACAAATTTAGAAACAAGCCAAACACCACAAATTAATCTTATACTCCAAGATGAACTCATTATCCCATCACACTTTTACTATACATTCTGAGCAGAAATGCACTGGTTTACCAACTTTAACAAAAACAGCAAGAGTCTGAAGGTGATTAAGGCTCTGTATATTTTTACATTTTTTCTCCACTTAAGAATTATGAAGATTATCAAATAAAATACGCCCCACACTTTACAAGTGCCCAAAATCAAAATTCATCAAGAGTCTATTCTACTGCAGAATCAAATCCATAAACATATACATATTTAAAAAATAAGCATTACCTGCAATATTGTATAGATGAGCTTCAGTGTCACCGGAAGCTGCTGGTAACAGAATTTCCTCTCTGTGTCGTTTTTTATGGCAGCTAAGAAAGCAAGATATAAAAGAACCACAGATTTTTTCATAAGGCAGATGCCAAGTATACATTTATGGTTCCTTTTTATTATTCTGGGTAAATTCAGACAATTGTATTGTTCTCATGATCAGTGAAACTATCTTGATAATGTAAAACCTAGTTATATTATGTTTCGTTACCTTCCATGCAATGGCCTTTTTGTTACATGTCAAAGAGAGGTGATCTTCTTTTCATGAAATTCTATACCACTGGAGTGGGCTGCCAATTTCTTGCATGAAATTCTGTACCATGTGAATGGGTTGCCAATTTCTTGCATGTTATCAACGATCCAAGTGAGTCTCAATGGAAGTATGTAATTGTTCAAGAGCTACCACTCTGATACCACTGTCTGATTTCTACATTAACCTTTTCTTAGACATTTTCTAAGTGTAGTATTAAGTGAAGAAAAGGGGTATTTTTGTCAACCAGCTAATCATACCAAAAATGCCTCTAAAACAGACCTGGGAATTATGCTTCTACAGCCTAAATAAGTGTTGCTGTTTTTACATTAATACAGGGCAACTATGGAAAAGACTGAGGATATCTGTTTTTGGAGGTTTGAGATGAACATTAGCATCAGTGAATATCATAAAATCTATTTGCTTTTACCTGTATTTTCTGTTGTCTCTGTATGATTTCCTGGGTTTTCTCCATGATTTGGTGCTGATTTTTTCTCTCCTTCCCCTTCAGTTCCTATAATAAACTCTGGTCTGGAATAGAGAAGGCTGTCCTCCAGGTTATCTGCAGGTTCCTTTAGAATGCAATAAAAAGCAAAACTAATTTCCCTGATGTCCACATTCATATGTTCTCAGGTCAAACATACCTTAAGAAGAGATCTAAGGCCAATTAATATATAGTAGCATTTGAACAAGAATAGATTTGTGCCATGCTATTTAGTTATATCTTGCATTTCCTCAAGGCCATGTACAGACCTCAAGACCTGTAAAGTAGGTCAGGCTGAGAGAGAGTGACTGGGCCAGCCAGTGGTATAGCTACCTGTGATACAGGGACAGAATGAGGGTGTTGCCTCTGAAAACAGTTCTAAACACACACACACACAAAATTTTCCTTCACTTGCCAAATGCCTACCATTGCCTTCACTTCAACTTCAGATGAATATTTAAAAAAAAAAAAATTTGGCATCTGAAGAAAAGAGGCACGCAAAGTTCCCAAGGGAATGCAAAGACAGAAAATATAACAGTTCTAACTGTGTATGATTTTCTTTGTCAATTATCTTCATGAGAAGTGGCCACTGACAGCCTTATCCTCCATGAATTTACCCATTGCCCTTTTAAAGTTATTCACACTGGTATTCTGCACCTTGGATGAACAAATGCTCCCTTTTAGTTGTCCTGAATCTTCCAAAATTCAGTTTCATTAGATCATTCCCAGTTTTGGTATTATGAGAAAAAAGTATTGTTATTTTTAAGTCTCCCTATCCACTTTCTCCAAGAGAATCAGTGTAGTGTAGTGGGTTGAGCATTGGACTACAACTCTGGAGGACAGGGTTCAAATCCTCACTTGGCTCTAGAAACCCACTATGTGACCTCTGGCAAGTCATACTCTCTCAGCCTCAGAAGATGGTGAAGACAACCTCTCCTGAACAAATCTTTCCAAGAAAACCCTCAAGGTTTTCTTATGGTCTTTCTTATGGTCTTAGGGTCACCATAGGTCAGAAAGGATTGAAGGCACACAGCAGCAGCAACAATGGCAAAAATGATAACAGTACCCCAAACGTAAACCGTGCTTACCACTAGTCTGATTTCTTCTTTGGGGGCTAGTCGCTCCAGTAGCTCACAAGCCAACTGATAGCACAAGATACTAGACTGGCACAGGTTGCATTCAGTTGCCTTTTCATCTTTTTGGCAGGTGTGAGAGCCACCCCAGGGGGCCTGGAACACATTGTTGATGATAGCAATGATGTCTTTGGAGATGCTGTTCTCCAAGCCCAAGGTAATGCCATCATCTTGCAGTTCCATCTGAAAAGCAGATTACGATGCAGACAGTTACTAAAGCAATTGAAACACAAACTACTGGCATGCAATAAAATTGGTAGGTCATAACCTTCTAATGTTATCTCCTTATTAAAAAATAAAGAAAGAAACATGGGCAGAAACTCCATGCACTTAAACAGCTGCACAGCAGACCAAAAAGTAATTAATAGGCAAATCATCACTATTGCACCAGGAAAATGTCACTTGGATAATTTTTGACAGTTCATATTAAAAGAACACAGTCCCCCCCCACCCTAGGAGAATAAAGATTATGATTCTATGAAGTGAAGCTCTAAATTCAAGGATTTAAAGAAGATTACAAGAATAGTAGCAATGAACAAATTATGTGTCAAAATATTGCATAATTACTGCTGATATGGGATTCAGGTTCTACCTGGATCCAAAGTAAATTCAAGTACCACCTGAATCTGAAAACTAGCTATCAGAAACAGCAAATATGCTGGTTCATTTTGTCACAAGTCATACTAGCTGCCACTTCTACATACCACCAATGGGAAGAACTGTACTGGTAATCTGGTGAACCTCAAATTATTCAGCTCTTTCCTAGGGCAAAATTGATTGATTGCTAATATCCTAAATTCTGATTGCAGAGAATGCATGGTATTTCCCAGGAATTGCTACAGCAGACCAGGAGCTATTTCACACTACACTATAATATCATTATAATTCCACTTTAACTACCATGGCTCCAACTTATGGAGTCCTGGGGTTTGCAGTTTAGGAAGGGGTACTTAGAATTTTTTACCAGAGAACTGTAGCACCTCATCAAACTACAAAATCCAGGATTCTATAGGATGCAGCCATGGCCATTAAAGTGGAACCACAGAGCTATAATTGTGCATTATGAAAGGCTCCAGCACCCTCTTCAATGTCAAAACAAGATCATGTTTTAATAAGCAAAGCTAATGTGACCATTACCCCCTGTCCATTGTTCCCTGTACTTTCTATCAGCTTAGTTGCATTGGGGGAAAGGCAGAGGCAGGTGGCAGGAATGTACACAGCATTGGTGCCTTCTGGTTTCACTGCATTTTTCTTTTTTGTGTTTCATTTCTTTTCTCCCTTTTTTCTTTCTATCTTTTCTTCTTCACTGGAATTATACTATACTATCATTGTGGAAACTCAGAGGAAAACTGCTCTCCATTCTCCCTGCACCAAAAGACCACCAGTATTTTCTAATGTTCTCTTGTTTCTGCAGAAGTTTTATTTGTTTTTCATTTTTTGAAATTCCTATTCAGGAAGCATGTCTACAAGACAGATCACACACTTCTCCCTCCAATCTCTGGGTAACAGCTGGAGAATGAGTTTTCATGCAAAAAAATAAAAGAAAAGAAAAGGTCCAAACCCTTTCTTAAAATAACAGGAATAATATTCTAAAGCTTTGAAAAGTTGGCTTTTGGAGGAGAAAGCTGTAGAATTATAGCAAAATAGAGGCAACAGTGCAAAAACATCCCTCAGCTTCCCAAGAACCAAATGTATGTATTCATTTCTGATTTTAATCTCTTTGTAAAAAGCTCCCAAAGAGTAGCTGCCAGTCAGAGTTATTAATACTGGACAAGAAGAACCAAATTCTGATGTTATATTTTTATGTTCCTGTGAAGTCCTCCCTTATCCCACTTGAAGTTTTCCAACAGTTAACATGTTTCACAAAGAAAAAATGTGACAGTGAAGGATATGCTCCAGTCATTTTGAGCAATCTTTCTGTCCCAGAATTCTTCTCCAGCATTGTCACCTGCTTCAAGATGAGGTCAAACATCAGGATGAAACAATTCAAGTTCATTTCATCATCATCACAGTCAAAGTCAATCATCCGTCCTCCTCCTCCCCCTCCACCTCCTAGGTGTCCAAAATTCTTGAAAGGGCTACGGAAGGGACTGCGCATGGGGCTGCGAAATGGACTCTGAAATGGACTCGGGAACGGGCTCAGTGTATTATGTTGCACTCTCCGTCCTGGATCAGAAGCGATGCTCACCTAGAGAGGCACAATTAAATAAAGATACAGAGACCTAAGCTGTGTTGCATTTTTTTCCTGCTGGCTAATGTAACATAAACATATTGACAGAGAACACTACAGATATTATGGATCACCAGAAAGACAAATAAATGGCTCCTAAGATGCATTTACAATGTAGAAATAATGTATGTAGAGAGATCTTGTAGTACCTTTGAGAATAACTGAAAGAAGTTGACAGCATGAGCTTTCGTAGACTTAAGTCTACTTCCTCAGATGCATTTGGTGGAGTAGAAACCAGGAACACAAATATTTGTACCATTGGTATGTGAGAATGTCAATTCAAATTCAAAACCCTTTGTGTACAGAAATGTACACAAAACCCTTTGTGTACAGGAAAGTCCAATTTTAATTATGGTCATTTGTGAACAAAGGCATTGGCAACTAGCCTTTGAGTATGAAAATGAAATCGCAAGACCAGTTTTGCTTTGAAAACTAACCTGTAGGTGGAGAGAACAGATGGGTGTAGGATACCCCCCTGAGGATAGGGTCAGGTAGAAATAATGTAGTTTGAAACTACTTTGGCTGCTATGACCCCATCCTACAGAATCCTGGGACTTGTAATCCTGGGACTTGAACCAGCACTCTTTGACAGAGAGGGCTAAAGACCGTGTAAAATTACAAATGCCAGGATTTCATAGGATGGACCTACAGTGCATTTTGGTTGGCCTATAAAGGTATCACTTTTTTGTGGATTTTGGATGTTATTGTACTTTGCCACATGGACAACTCATCTACACCTAGATATGTCACCTAGAGAGAGTTCAGCAGGCACTGCTTTTCACTGCATGTTACATAACAACACTTCCCCACCATGCTGTGAAAAACATTACCTTAACATTGATCAGGCTACTGTTATGGCACAAGAGGATGGAGTCCAGTTTTAAAAGCTATTTCGGAAATGTTTCCCAATGTACATGCATAATCAAATCAACTAACGGGTTTAGAGAATTCCAACCATATCAGATAAAATATTCAAAAAACAATAGTCCAAGGACAGATTGCATAAAATATTAAAATAATGTGATTGTGTGTCCAACTCATAGCCAGAGAAATTTATTTGTGTGGATGATAACTTCCATAAATCTTTGTGGAGAACCTCTGGGGAAAGTTCAGCTGACAAGGCTTTTCACAGCAAGGGGATAAGTATTGTTTATTGTTGTTGTTACCTAACACTATTCAACAGCTCAGGCAGAAAGCCACAGATCAGTGAAGAAAAGTTGTCAACCCTATTTCAAAGATGTTTCCTGAAGAACCTGCTCAATTATGGCCCGAAACTGATGGGCCAAAAACACCGTGCTGCCGCCAATATTAGAGTTCCGGAACACACAGCATTCTCATGCTCCGGAACCCTAACACGTATGTGGTACCGTCCATACTTGGCAAGTGCATGATGCAAGTACGGTGCTGCATCCACACTGTGGGGCACTGTGCTTGCGTCTTGGATGCATCACAGTGCGCCAATGGAGCACTGATGATGTCATCCCCACGTGCCAAAAACAACCCAGTTTTTCTGGGTTCCTTTTGGTCCGGAGGGATACCATGCAGTTTGGCTGCTGCAGCGTCCCTCTGGAGGGAAACAGGCCATGTCCAGTCCAGCCTTTTTCACAGATATTTACCAGGCCAATATCTGATAACTGGTTTAGAAAGTTCCAACTAGATCTGATAAAATACTGGGGGGAAAAACTGAACAATTCAAAGGCAGGGTGCAGAATAATGTTAAAATTATGTGACTTCAGGTCAAACTTAGAGCTTTGGAAAGTTAGTTGTTTGGACTATAGTTTTCAGAATCCTCCAACATCATAGCCAGTGCCGGTGCTACTAGAGAATCCTGGGAGTTGTAGTTAAAAAAACAATGTTTCCAAACTCTGGCCGAACTAAATGTGAGGAACATCTGATAAACAGCAATTTCAAGGAAACAAATCTGAATCAGGGCCTTGGTGGTAGGTATTTTTATATATATATTATATCTAAACCCTTATTCTCAAGAGTTTGTTCCCAGTAAGGATGTCCAATATTACATGCTTTACTGTGTACTGAAGCCTAAATGCTATTGTTATTCCAACTACAGTAAACCTATTGAATCAATTGGATTTATCTATGTGTTGACTCACCATTTAACAATTGATTGAATGGGACTACCCTAATAGAGGCTAGCCAACAGGATTCCAGTCTCAGCCTCACCAATTTCAGTGCAGTTTCATTAAAACATATTTCACCATTGATGAAAGTCTTGGCTTGACCAAAAGACACACACTATACTGCCAAGGATTTTTTTTAAAACTGATCATGAATTACCCTTCGTGCTGCAAGATTCCCAGTCAGCTCACTGACTCTTGATTTCCTCTGATTTGCCAGTTCTTTCACAGAATTAACCCCATCAGAAAACATACTGATTAGCAACTGAAGAGGAACTACAATGTCTAATTCAGATAACACCTGGAAAAGAAAGGCAAGGAGAGAAAGACATCACATCAAAAATACAGTGAATGTTAATATACTCTCTCTCTCTCTCTCTCTCTCTGTGTGTGTGTGTGTGTGTGTCATTCCCCCCCCCCAAATAATATATGGGTGGGGGGGGGAATGAACAATAATATCAAACTGAGTTTTATATTATCCCCATAAAACATACACTAGAGAATAGGATTCAAGGCCAGACCTACTATTAGGAAATGGGAGACAATGTGTGTGTGTGTGTGTGTGTGTGTAAGGACAGTGGCCAAAGTTCCCCCACCTGTTTATCTGAGGCCCATGTGTTCACCTGGTCCATCCTACACTCTGTAAATTACTCTGCTACCCTAAGGTATGATGGAAAATATTGTTTCATTACCAGTGTTGAGGTAAGATTTATCTGGCAATTCAATCAGTTTTTATATGTGGATTGGTGGGCAGATGGTGCATCTTGTCCTTTGCTTCAGACAGCACAGTAATCTTGGGACAGCCCTGATAAGACTGAGGGCACTGCCACACTGCAAAATTATATCAATTTAATACCATTTTAATTGTCATGGCTCCATCCAATGGAATCTTGGGATTTATAGTTTGGACAAAGATTTGGAATTCTTTGGCAGACAGCAGTGATCCACTCCCCAAATTACAATTCCCAAGATATTCTGAGAGCCTGCATACACTAAAGATGTAAACTGATCGAATCCTCAATTCTTCTCAGAGTTGTGTCTCCTAAATAGTTCACCAAATCTCAGATCCCAGGATTGCATAAACCTATGACAATTAAAGTGCTATCGAAGTGATACAGTTGTGTAGTATGGATATGCCCTGGAGAGTTAAACATTTCTCTATGACCACCTTGTAAAATGTACAGTGGGATTTCCTTGCCTCACATCTCAAAGCAACTTCACGGATTGACTGACTGATATAATTTATATCCACCACCTTTCTCCTGATATGTGGCTCACAGTAGACATGAAAAATAAAACAAAAACTGCAGCTAAAATACAATGGTGGTAATGAAGTGAGTGAATATTTATATTCCTGCCTGGTGACAGGTAGGTGTCTACTCACATGGAGCCAGAGCAAGGCTTGTTCCTGTACAGAAGATGGATATCCTGTAAACCGACAGCTGATGAAACCAAACATCTCCTCCATGGAAAAAGGGAGTGGGCATAGCTCAATATCAAACATTTTGCTGCAGTGTTCAAAGACAAAAATGTGGATCAGCAGGTTCGCGAATGTCCCAAATGACAGATCGTTGTGCATCAGAGAAAATGTTGCAGTGAATATTTGTCACGAGGGAAAATATCACACTGAAACATTTAGCATGAATAAGTGACATGTCCATTGAATATCTTGTGCAGGAATCTTGCAACTAGACCATCCCAAATTTTGCTAAAATAACTCCAATGAAGGAAAACCCACCACTTCTTAAAGGCAGAATGTTCTTCCTACAATCTTATACACAGCCCTTGCTATTAGGAAATTTGTTTATCTACATTTTAGCCAAAATGTCCTCTGTGGTTTTCACCCACTGGTTCTAGACTTGCCCTCTGGAACAACAGAGAAAAGGTCTGTTCTACCAAATGCATACTAGCCCATAAGGCATCTGAAGGCAACTCAAGAGCTTGTTCAGTTATTCCTCATTTTTTTTCAAACCTATGTGATTCAAATACTACAGCCAAGCTAGTGTTGATGCCTACTGAGATAACAAAATGAATTTTCATCCAATACTTGAAACTTCCTCCAAATTACACAGTGGCTGCTCTTCCTATGCCATTCTGTTCACACAAGCTGTAGTTCAGATAGCCAGATGGGTTTTCTCTCCATGGTATAATTGACACACATACAGAGAAGGTGCCAACAAAAGTTGAAAGGTTCCCACAAACCCCAACCTACCTTAATACTTCCCTGAATTCTTTCAGTTGGTTGTCTGGGACTTCAGTCCTGATGGCTTCCAGCCACTCTGGCATAATACAATCCCACACAGGTTGGTTTATCACATTGTATGGAATCAAGCAGAGGATCCGATTCAGACCTTCCTTTAACTGCATCACGGTGCTACAGGACTTGTC
Organism: Sceloporus undulatus; assembly: GCF_019175285.1. Lineage (NCBI taxonomy): Eukaryota > Metazoa > Chordata > Lepidosauria > Squamata > Phrynosomatidae > Sceloporus > Sceloporus undulatus. The sequence continues at coordinate 353,634,940 of NC_056522.1, read as the reverse complement.
CCAGTATCCACCCACCTGAGGGTATTTCCAGGAAAAACCTTCATAAATGATCCATTCTTTCTACACAGACCTACGTATACACAGCTCTGTGCAGTTATACCATATGGGTAGATAGTTAACAACAGTACATTTTATTCTCTCATATCTTGATAAGGACATTAGATTCTTAAAGACTGCAGTTCAACACATAACAATGCAAGGGCATAAAGGTGGCCATTTTGAATTAGACAAATGGCCTATCTAGTCAAGCATACTGTCCCCACCACAGTGAACAGCATGTAGCCTCTGGGAAGCTCATCAGCTGGATAGGCATGCAATAGAAACCCCTTATATTCTCTAGCATTTAATAGAGAAAGGCATAGTTCCTTAGATACTAAAGGGAATACGGACACACTGGTTAGTCATCTAACTTCCATTAAATTATTCAGTTCCCTTTTAAAACCTTCCAACTTGTCAAGTGTCAACACCATCTTATGCCAACAAATCCCAGAGGGGAGAAGTACCTTCTTTGAGCTATGCCCAAACTTTCACTGTTCAACTTTAACAGGTGATCAAAGTCCTACTATTTTCTATATCATGCTTAATTTTATCTGACATATCTCCCCTAGCTCACCATTTTTAATAAGCCTAATAGTCCCAAACACTGTACCCTTTCCTCTTTTCTATACCGCTATACTTTATTAAAGTCTACAATAGCCTTTTGAAGGTGTGGTGATACAGAACTGTGGCCCAATATTTAAGTGCCACTATATGTGTGTATGCATGTGTGTATGCATATACAACACCTATCTATCTATCTACCTATCTACCTACCTACCTACCTACCTATGGGGCAAAAAAGACGGCTAAAATAGGCAGGTTTTTGACCAGCTTCGAGGTGAGCTGTTTAAATGATGCACGCATCGAAGCCAGCCAGAAACTGTTCCCAAGCTGCATTATGGGGAGAAAAGTCAGATTGAATAGGAGCTGCACTTTTTCCACTTCTTCCTTGAAAGTGTGCACCTTTTGCATGTACGTCTAAATGTTGCGATGCCAGAGCGGCTCTAAAGGGCTGTTCTATTCAAACACTAACCCTAATTGTGCATATAAATGCCCTGTCACAGGAGCACGTTTAGAAGGGATGGAGCGGTGGAGTGGCAATACCCAAAAGAGAAACCATGACACCTCTCATGGAGATAAGTAAAACATACACAAAGCAAAGAGTCAAAGAGGGGGCATGGACTGAAGGGGAGGTGAAGAGGGGGGCATGATTGTACCTTGTTGGCATCGGCATGGGCACACCTCTGCTCTGATGCCCTGTACTACATGTGTGACTGTGTAGGTTTATAGGGATGGCCATTCAATGGGATGGCAATCGCCAGCGGTTTGCTCCTGTGACAATGCGCAGGGATAGTGGGGGGAACACTTTTAAAAAGTACTCAACAATGCGGCTTGAAGCCATGCAAGGCAGTCATGACATGTGCACTCCAGCTGCCTTGGGAGCCAGCAATGTGGTAGGTGGGGACTCAGGTCATTTTCGGAAAAGGCAGCTTCAAGCCACTTTTTCCTACCCGTCTCTTTCACCCCTATACACAACTGGGGGCCAGAGCCATTTTTTCTCCTTTCACCTACCTGGCAGGCCACACTGATGTTTTTTGGTGTAATATCACTTCTGGCCACCGTTTTGGACTTATGTTTGTCTTTTGGGGGTTTGTCTTTGGGGGAGTACTGATTTTAGGGGGCAGTTTTGGAAGAATTGGGCTGGTTTGAGGCCAAAAAACACCCCAAATCACTCCACTTTTAAAAAAATGTTGGGGGGGTAATGGTTGAGGGCTACTTGATGTTCAGAGGCCATACTCTGTCCAATACCCTCAACACTCAACTCATGCACATCAAGGAAATGTACTTCTTACCCTTGCAAATTCCATTGGCTTAGGAAGAAGGCACATCACCATGACATCAAACCGAACATCGCACACTGTCTTCAGCCACTTGGTGACAAACTGAGGTTTGAGTTTCTCTACTAGACTTCCCACTTCATCATCCATCATATATGCTGTGGAATGGAACCACTGGAAAACCATGCTGACAAGCCGTGCCAAGCTCTCTGTAGGGGTGTTTTCACTAGGGGTGCAGAGACTTACCTGGAAAAGACATTAGTTTCAGACAAATTCTTTTTGCTTTATAGCTACTGTATTATAACAAGAGGAAAAAGAAAGGCATGGTGGCACAGGTACCAGGGCTATGTTTGGAAAAGACAATAAGAGAAGACTTCTTGTCACTCATGGTAAAAAAAAATGGAAACATTTAAAATTAAACAAAGAAACAGTGGAATGTTTTACTATGCTCATGTTTCTCTTTTAAACATAAAGACTACTGACTTTAAAAAATTAACTGTAAGATTTTGTTTCAGTCTCAGATTCATATTTAGAGATTTTGTACAAAATTCAAGCACCACATGGCCAGCTTCCCTACTAGGCAAAGTTAGGCAGGATGCTAGAATTGATGGCAAAATGTTGGAGAGGAGAGCTGTTTGTCAATATGAACTAACCTGCACCTGTTAACTCTGATTGCTTCCTTCAGGTGTGGTGGGGAAGCCAACCCCATTATCAATGTAAAAGAAAGACAGTAATGAGAGTAAAGTGGACCCTTGCTTTACACGGGGGATCCATTCTGGACCACCACCATCCCCCACATAAAGCAAATTCCACGCATGCTCAAGCCCCATTTAGATGAATGGGGTGTGCTCCCAGGAGTGGCACACCATTCATCTAAATGGGGTTTGTCATTCGCATGGCCTCAAGTCCATGTATGGGAAGCCCATGTATGGGGGAGGCCGACTGTATTCCTTATCTCAGTCAGCAAAATGTCCTTGGCCAGCTCTGAATCCTTATTCTGTTTCTCCAGTGTAATACCAGCTAAATTCCATAAACCTCCAATCTCTATACATTCTTTGGAACTTCTTCATACAATTTATGTGTGCCCAAACAATTGGCAACACAGTGGGTGCCACTTCCATGTGTTTACCTGTTGTGCAATTGCTGATTAGTTCCCCACTCTCTCAGATCTGTGAAACAAGTCTGAGTGTGTTTGTGAAATTATTGGCTACACTAGGGACAACATTTACACAACATCTGAGAAAATGCACCCACTTGCATGACATTTTTACACTAACATAGTTCCTCACAGAATTCCAGGTATTGTATGTTTTGGTGCTGCTGCTCTAGAATCTAAAAAGCTTTTTGATATGTTAGCCATTTCTTTGGAATCCAATGAAGTTTTAAAAACACATAAGACCAAAACGCATACCAAAAACCAAATTCCAAACTGGCTCAGAAGGCGCTGGTCATGCTTGTCGTCATCTTTGTTATCAAAGTCTGTATTGTCCAAAGAGTGGTGTGAAGAGGATAGGCCCAGCTGCCTCCTGCGATTGAGCTCATACTCTCTTTGCTCAGCATGGAATTCAGCCTCTTTCAGCAGGCTAAAAACAAAACAAAAACATATCTATAAAGAAATTCATTCTTGTCAATTCATTCAAGATGTGGTGTTGAAGAAGTGCTGAGGATTCTGTTGACAGCCAAAAAGACAAACAAATGTGCTCCTAGAACAGATCAAGCCAGAAATCTCCCTGGATGCTAAGATGATTAAGCTGAGGCTACTGTACTATGAGCCTATCATGAGAAGGCATGACTCATTGGAAAAAACAATAATGCTAGGAAAGGTGGAGGGGAGTAGAAAGATAGAAATGCTTCATGCTATATGGATAGACTCCATTTAAGAGGCCATGGGTATGAATTTACAGGTACTAAGCAGAGTAGTGGGGGACAGGGAGTGTTGGAGATATCTCATCCACAGGGTCATCCTCAGTCAAGATCAACTTGAGAGCAATTGACATGATGGCTGTTTGAATGAGAGACCTCTGAGAGCACTGGTCATCATCTTCTCTGCCTGTTAGATCTTCCAAAGTGAGGGCTGTGACCTCCTTGATTCAATGTGTGGTTCTCCTCTTTTCTTACTCCTTTCCATTTTACCAAGCATTATCATATTGTCCAGTGAGTCATGTCATGTTACAATATGTCCAAAGTACACCAATCTCAATTTAGTCATCTTCATGTCTAGTGGGAATTCCCATTTGTCTTTTTAGCAATAGCAATAGCAGCTTCATTTATATACTGCTTCATATCAGCTAAGCAGTTTCTAAGCGGTTTACAACTGTAAGCTAATTACCCGAAACAAGCTGAGTACTCATTTTAGCAATCTTTGAAGGATGAAAGCCTGAGTCGAGCCTTAGTCCTTGATTGGGACTGAACTTGCAACCTTATGGTTTGTGACTGAGTGGCTGCAGTACAGGCATTTAACCACTGTGCCACCAGGGTTTTAGCAGTCCATGGTACCCACAGAACTCTTCTGCAGCACCACATTTCAAATGAGATTATTTTCTTCCTGTCGGGTTTCTTCATCATTCCGCTTTCACACTCACAGTTAGAAATAAGAACTAGTATGCATGGGTTATTCCAACTTTGATATTTAATTATATAGCTTTGCACATGGAGATGCTATCTAGTTCCTTCATGGCTGCCCTTCCTAATCTGTTTTCAACAAGTAATATGGTGTCATCTGCATATCTTAAATTGTTGATGCTCCTTCCCCCAGTTTTCATGTCCGCTACCTCTGATTCTTATTGCCCATGAATTATTTTGTGAAAACTTTAGCCCCATTCAGGTATTTACATGAATGCATGCAGGAATAAATGTGGGATAGGGACATGGGTACACACATAATTCCCACCCCTGAATGTCTCAAAACATCTAACAGCATCACAGATTTTCAAGCTTTGAGCATAACACATTGCACTCCAAAAAAATCTTTGAGACTATATTCAGCTGTATGTAGTTAAAGGACACCCACTTGGCACAGACATTGGCTTTCACTTGGTATCAGGTGAAAGAATGGCGTTTTATTGAACCCTTTGGGAGTCTCATGATTTTATCCTGTTTGTACAGGTGTTTCATTAGTTTGTTTCAGTTGATTTTAGTGAATGCTAGTCTGGGGTTTAAGGAGAACCTTAAACATAGGGCAAGATATAAATATTGGAATAAATAAAATAATAATAATCTTAATCTATATTTCACATAGAGCAGGATATAAATATTTGAATAAATAAAAAATAAATACATTTGGCCCTTGGAACTCATGGGGATCCGTTGTAGACCCTCCCTCACTCGTGCATATTCAAGCTCCATAGGCATGAATGGGGTGCGTGCATGAGGGACATGTGCCACAGGCACACACCCCATTGACGTTAATGGCGGTCGCCCCTCCACAGATTTTCAAGTCAATGGACTTAGAGGGGCGACTGTAATTTTAAAGTAACTTCCATGCACTAATGCAGGAATTAGGAACACATGGTCTTCTAGATCTTGGTGGAGTGCAACTTTCATTGTGCCTTACAATTGACTTTGCTATGGCAGATGAGAACTGAGGTCTGACAACATCTGGAGGTCCATGTATTCCCCACCTTGCATTAATAGGACAAAAGTTGGTATAGGTGTGGGCATATGGGTGGGAATTCCTAGGGTAGGTTACCTGATGACAGCTTCTACAGTACAAACTAGCTCCTCAGCCCCACATTCACGTGTATTGATTGGAGGTGGCGATGTCTGGTAGAGATGAGTCTCAGCGGTTGCTCCAACTTCACTGCTGTGATGATTCGAATGGCATCGTTTGCAGTAGCGCACTGGCCTGTTCCCATGGCGACCACAGCAGCCGGCCGAAAAACATGTGACGACAGCTCTTCTAACATGCGAGCTACAGTTCTGCAAAAGAGCAAAAATAAATGCAATTAAACCACTAGGAGGGCCTGAAAGGAAGACTCAAGAAGCTGTTCCAAGAAATAATTATGAAGCCATTCACTTGGAATGGGTTGGAAGAGACAGGCTGCAGCCTACAGCAGGGCCAGGAAAACTGTGTCCTCACAATGTTCTTCAATTACAACTTACATTGTCCTTAACCTGTGGCTGGTGTTGCCTGAGGCTGAAGGGAGTAAGAGTCCAACAGCATCTGGAAAGCAACATGTTCCCCCATCCCTGTATCACCCTCCCCCTAAACTTCAAGGGCTCTCAAGGCAATGAACAAATAAAAAACCATTTAAAACAATACAAAGAATAAAAAATATTTTAAAAACAAATTAAGACACTCTTCAAAAACTCCTAAAAGGTGTCTGAAAACAGTCCTAGTATCCAGTTTTGAAAGAGTTAAAACTGCAATTTCATATCTGTGTTCTTTGCCATGTTCTTTTCCTGTTCTTCAGATGAAAAAAACAGAGTGTGCAAAATATCAGAATCTATTGGTAGATCTCTGGCTGATTTGCCTAAGATTAGCAATATCATCACACTCTTAATTGTTTTAAAATAGCAAGTAACTTTTAACATAGCTGAGCAACTATGCTAATTATTTTGTGCCCCACCAGTAAAATATGACTATCAATTGGTTGCCTTTGGCTAGGTCTTTGGTTTTAGAGTTTAATATCTGAATTTCTGATCTATGATAACTCTACTGTATTTCTATAGGCATGTTATCTCAATATATCACTCACAGGATACAGGAGACAATGACTTCAACCTCCTTAGTGCCCACCATTATCTCTGAGTCCTAGACATATGTCAAATAAAGATGATCCAGTGAACCTACAGTCCTAAAACCCTCTTCTCTAGCTGATTCCCGTCCCAGCAGGTGTTGCTTGTAACCTGCTGACACACCACAGCTGCTGAAATTCCCTTTTCTACACAATCATGAAAGGCAGATGACCCCTTGCCACTTTTCAGGTGGCACCCCTACTCCAGAACTCTGAAAGAGATATGTTTTCATTGTGACATGCTTTGGCTTTCTACTCTGTTCATCACTTTCCAGCTTGGTTACTGTTCCTTTACCACTTATCCTGTTCTTCTTGTTGTTGTGCTTTCAAACTGACTCTGACTTGGAACAACCCTATCCAGGTTGGGTTGGGGTTGGCAAGATTTATTAAATTTGCCATTAGCTTCCTCTAAAGCTGAGAGAATGCTTCTTACCCAAGGTCACCCAGTGGCTTTCCCTGGCCAAGCAGGGATTGGAACGCTGATCCAAGACCAACAGTCAAATTGCTACACCATATTGGCACTTTACCACTGACTTTATAACCTTATCTAAACTATGCCTCAATTATCCTAAAACAAGAAGAAGGGGCAAAAAGATGATTGTACAGGTACATGCCATGGGGAAATCCCCAATTCTACAGTTGGGCAATCACTTTAATGCAACCAGTAGACATGTGCAAGCTTTTGAATTCTCTGCTGCTCTTAGTCAAGCTAGGCAATACCAAAAATCAACAACAACAACCAAAAAAACCAGGGATTAGGAAAGGAAATGTGATGACCACAACAACTGGCCACATTTTTGGACTTTTCTGTTTCTTCCTCCATCCCCTACTGCCTTGTATCATCCAGTCCGATGGGAAGTTTCCTAAACAACTCAAAAGCTTACACAAATTTATCAACATTTATTTATTTGTACTAAAGAAATAGCCCAACTGCAGTCTTTTTACAAAAGAAGAAGAAGAACAGAGAAACAACATCAAGGAATACATTTTCTGGTCCTCAAAAAAAACACACACAGTAATTTGGACTTTTTACCCCAAAAATGTGCAAATTAAGGCTTTTGAGGCACAGAGTATTCCACATAGAAAACAATGAAACAAGTTTTTGTACTTTTTAACAAAAATTCCCAAAGTATTAAATGTCACTGGAAAATACACAGAAAAGCTCATACTTTTTCCCAGCAGGAATGAAACATTTGCAATTATTTATTCATGATATAAGTGAAGAGCTATGTCCATACAGAATAGTGATAACAATTCTATGGTGCAAAGACTGACAGAAGCAATTCTAGAATGAGAACATGTGACCAAACTGTTCTTGTTCAAAGGAAAACAGTGAATGGGAATAATGAACAAAGAAAATCATTTCAGGAGCATGTTTAATTTATGAGCATGAATTCTTTTCCTGGGTCTTTAAACTATCCTTGCAACTTCCATTCCTTTCAATAAGCTTCGAGTAGCCGGAAACCTTCATGGATTGCAGTCCTGCTAAACTGGACAATGTAAACAAAACAGCACTTGAAATCACAATATTGACTAATCAGAACATTAAAGTCAACATGTTTCAGTACTATTCCATGTTTTCCGGTACCTGGTTTTCTTAGGAAAGGTAATGACAGAGATGAAAATGGAAAACTTGCACAGTGCATGATGGAGAGAAGACAAAAGCAAACCAAAAGCTGGATGATCCCCATGACATATACAGAGATGTCTTACCTTTTTTTGACATATAGCAGAAATTTCAGCTGTAAGGGGAAGGTAAACGGAAGATCAAAACAGTTATGATCACTACCCTAACATGGGCTTTATATTGGACAGGTCTTAAATTTTTTTCTGAAGAAAATATGACTCACAGGAATGGATAGTGTCTGAATGTACACAGCCATTGTTCAACAGCTTGTTACACGTGTCCCAATAACAGAATTCCAGTTCTTGCAAATCAAGGTGGGAAAGTGTGGCCCCTGAGGCTATTTTGAGGCCCTCAGATCTCTCCCCACCTCCAAAAAAAATTGGGGTAGCTGAATTTTTTTAAAATGCCCCCTTTTTTGGAAAAAATGCTCTCACAAACATTTTCGGGCATGTTTTAGAAAAAATAGTTTTTAAAAAATGTTTTTAAAAAATCAAGGGCAAAAGGCACAGCTAGAAGGTGGTCCCCAAGGTCCCATGGCTGTCTGATACAACTCCCCAATCTTTGGCAATTGCCTACAGAAAGGGCCTTGGAGGGCTGCAACTTGCCCTTGGGATGGATGACTATCACTCCCAGGTTAAAGCACAGGAGTAGGTGATAGTACAGTAGGTACAACCAGAAATATTAGCGGTGGTACTAGTGGCCACAGTCCTGTGCCATGCTCCAAAATTTACTTTACTCTGTGTACAGAGCGAATTCCTTGCAAGGCTTCATTGGTGAATACCCCAGATCAGAGTATGAAACAGTTCTGTAGAGTATGACTCCCTGAATTCCAATTGGCCATGCTGGTCTGGGGATTCTGGGTTTTGGAGTCCAAAAAACCCCCATCTTTCCCAACTCTGCTCCTGGCTCACCTGAAGATGTTAACGGTTATACGCAATTAATTTCTCATGGCATACCAGAGGCCCTTTCATACTACACAAGTATAGCTCTATGATTCCATATTAACTGCCATGACAACATCCTATGGAATGGCTGGGGTTTGTAACTTGGTAAAGCACCAGATAAATCTGTCTGATAATTTCATATGCGTGTGTTGTGTACAAATTGTTTCCAACCTATGGCAACCCTAAGGTGAATCTAATCACAGGGTTTTCTTGGCAAGTTTCTTCAGAGGGGGTTTGAAGCTGAGAGAGTCTGATCCCTCCCTAAAGTGCAAATCCCAGGATTCCACAAGATGTTGCCATGGCAATTAAAGTGTAATATAGCATTATTATTGTGAGATGTGAAGAGCCCCTATCAATTCTCACACAGCATTCTAATGAAGCACAATAGAAGTGGATGTATTTCAAGACTTTTGGTCATTAGTTCTGATATGGTTTACTGCCAGTGGCAAGTAGCTGTCCATGGTATCAGCTTTTACCTTTTATCCATCAGTGCTGGGGATTGAACCTGGGATCTTCTACATACAAGTCATGTACCTTACCACTGATCTCTGATATAGCAGGTTGGTTGAATGTCCTTTGAGCATCCTTATAATCCCACAATTCTATGATTCTATAAAATCCCATATCACCAAATTGTTAATACAGTTCACTATCCAACTTTAAATTCAGTCTTACCTTGTGGTAAAAGAACATCAATCAACCATTCACTGTGATCCCTTAAAAGGAAAAAGAAGAATCAGAGCAGTTTAGAATGTTTTTTCCCCATCAAAACAGTAATCTTCTAAATTTACAGGGTGGTCCCCCCCTAGTTATGATTATAAGACAATCGAGGGTCTTAAAAAGTTATTTTATAAGAAGTAATTATGTACAGTTTCAGTTACAATGTCTTACAAAAGAGCTTGCTATGGCTAAACCTGCCATTTAATATAAATAAATAAACTTTTCCTTTTGCATCATTCAAATGTTGATTTAGTTGTTGTTTTAGTCACTTTAGTAACTGATTAAGTCACTTTTTTAAAAATACCTCTGACTGCTACTAGCAGTGGACCTATGATGAAGAACACACTTAACAAATGAGTCAACACATACCATAACAGTAACTAAAACCAGTTACAATAGCCCTACAAAAGTATGAAGTTATCCCTCATTGTGTTATGACTGAATGTAATTTAGTGATGCCTCCCTTACTTCAAAAAGAAATAGCTCATTATTTGTAACAGAATTCAGAGACATAGCCATGTTAGTCTAGAATATCAGTACACAAAGGGATTTTGTAGCACCTTTGAGACTAACCCAGTGAAACATGTAGCATAACACTTTTGTAGGCTTGGTCTACTTCCTCATTTGCATGGCTCTGATGCTTTTGCTCAGGAAGTTTCAAGGTACCATACTCATTTGCAAGGAGCTTATTGCACTAGCTGGATAGTAGCACCTTTCTACATGTCTTACCACTTGACACTGTAGTGCTCTTCCCATTGGAGACGGTCATAAAAGCACATCTTTTGTCAAGAAAAAAAGATGCACTTTTACAACCATCCCCCACAAGAAGAGAATTGAAGCACTACGATGTCATGCTGTAAGCCACACAGAAAGGTGCTACTATCCGGCTGAACTTCCACTTTCTTTTCTAGTGCAATAAGCTCCTTAGTCAGTGCTTGCAAACATGGGAGAGAGAAAAACTAGCAAAAATGCCCTTTCTTTCCAACCCTCTCTAGGATAAAGCCCATTGTTTTTTATTTCTAAATGGGAATGTGTTAAGTAACCCACTATGTCTCACTGCATTTCTTGCAAATTGCCACTGCGCTGATGTCAAATCGGCCACGTTCTCTCCTCTCTGAAGATTTTAATTCAGAAGATGAAAAGGCCCAGAGCACCATGATTATCTTCAGATGGCAAAAGGTGTGAAGCAAACATCAGAGAACAAGCTGCTGCACTGCCAAAGACACTATGCCTCTTTTAAAAGCCATTCCTGCTAGCAAATCAAATTATTTTTGCTTGAGGTTTGCGTCAAAGATGACTTTGAAACCAAAGTGACTTTTGGAAAATTAAATTACTTTGTTGCTGTTGCTTCCAGTCCTCTTAAATTATATTGCTGTGATGCCAAGGCAGTTCTAAAGAAGCAAGAGAGAATAAGTAGCACACCTTAGGTCTTAGGTTTCTGAGAGGTTTTATACATTTGTCCTAAAATCTGACAATGGCTGGATTTTGAAACTGAGGCAAAATGATATTAAAAAGTTGCAGCTGCAGTGTATTTTTTAAAGTTCTTGTTTGTCCTTTAGTGAACATCAACCTTAGACTAGATGTTATTCTTTAGTGATATTGCTTTTTATTGCACAATAAAAATGCTCTCATTTAAATGCCTTAAAGGCAGGGGGGGAGAGAACTGTATCTTGATGAGAGGAGGTCATGTATGCCTTGGCTTTAATAAATGACAAGTGAAGAACTAGTTTTGTACCAAATTCCGTACACTAATTTTACAGAGAAGCAGTTGGGAACTCTTTTTAATCCCCCCTTCCAATAATCCCTTTATTCCAGGCACTGCCATAAAGGAACCCATTTTAACTGAAAACCAGTTTTCCTAAAAGACTGTGTGCTGGCAGAGGATGAAACTGAAGCTGGTGGTAAGAGGAGCTAGAAATAAAATTGAGTACAATATACTCATGCTTTTCTCTCCTCTCTTTCTGCTGTTCTATCTCCCTCTCCCTTCTTCCCACAATTTTTTTGGCCTTTCTTTCTTTTTCTATGATACCCTTTTATCTCTTTTTTTCCCTTTGGCATCCCCTTTTGTTCTTCTCACTTTCTCTATCTGTTGTTTGCTGATGTGTGCCTTCATATGGTTTCTGACTTATGGTCATCCTAAGGTGAACCTATCATGGGATTTTCTTGGCAAGATTTGTTCAGGATGGTTGCCTTCCTCTAAGGCTAAGAGAGTATGACTTGCCCAAGTTCACCCAGCGGGTTTCCATGGCTGAGCAGGGATTTGAATCCTGGTCATAGTCATAGTCATACTCCAAAGCTCAAACAACTCTACCAAGCTGGCTCTCTTTGACAGTCCCATTTTTCTCTATACGTCTCTATATGACACTTCCTTTCTTTTTCTCTTCCTTCTCTCTTTCTCTATCTCCCCATGTCACTCTGTTTCTCTAGCACCAGCTTCTCCCTCCCTCCCTCCGTCCCTCTTTCTCTCTGAGCAAGGATTTGAACCTGGGTCTTCTCAGTTCTAGTCTAACAAGCCCACATTGGCTCTCAAAGGGCAAGAAAAAAAACACTGCCTTTCACCACAATATATTTGCATAATATGGGCAATGATGCTTTGTTCATTACATTTTCAATACCTGCCATTAACCTAGCCTTCTTTTCTAAACAAATTGCAAGAGAATTAAAAACAGGCAGCATGATCTGGTGGATATGGTCTTTTAGAAAAGGAAAATCAGGCCACTAGGCCTGTGGAAATATATTTTAAAAGGGATGGAGGGAATTTCTTTGTAGGCTGTGAGATGAGAGAAGACCTGGGCAAATTCTACTGCAGTCTTTCCCAATCAGGTATATAACCTTTTGCCAGCGGCTATGCTGCCTAAGGATGACTGGAGCTGTAATCTATCTAGAGGCCACTGAGTTGGAAAAGACTCTGCCACTGAATCTAGGGGCTTGCATTTTGATGTCCTGCATCCTGTCCATCTTTCCATATTTTCATCCCCGGACTTGCCAAAATACTTCGATCCCTATTTGACCTTCCTTAAAGTAATTATGTCCTTTCTGATCAGGACTCAGTTACTGCTTCAGGTGAGATTGGCCTTGTTTCCACCACAAAAAAGAAAATCGTTTCTTATTATGCTCAGTGGGCTGAGTGATGCCAAGTGGATTGGGTGTCTAATAAATTAGAGTAAATTGATTTCCCCAATTAAATAATCATGCAGTACTGGCACTGACTTGGCAATTGGTTTCCTTTATTCTGCTCTCAATCAGCTTTGGCAGTTCACTTTCCAACTTAAGGAATACACTTTTTGTTTTTCACTTCACTAGGTCCCAAGGCATTAGACAGGTTTGTAGGGCAGAAGATTCACACATTCATTGTGACTTTGATTCTTCAATTCATTGTTTTTGCCTCTCTTAGTCTACCCACCCTGCAATCCTCTGGCTGCATTCTTCACAAAGGTAGAGAGGGGGTGGTTTATCCCCCAAAGCCACAGATAAGGAAGGGTCTATGCACATCTGAAACACACAGGAAGGACAGAATCAGTTTCTCTCTCCAAAAAGCTGCTGCAGCCCACAATTCCAAATCCCCAGCAGTCAAAACCTCCCTGTCAGTTGACAGGGCTGGCCCTATCATTTGGCAGAATGAAACTGCTTCCCAACGCCAACAAATGCAAGAAAGGGCAGCAAATTGTTGTGTCTAAACACATTTGATCAATAGGATTTATGAAAGAACTGACTTGCAGTTCAGCAATCCATTCAGTAGGTATACTCTGATTGATCTTAGCAACTGGCTTTAGAGCTAAGTAATTTAAGAAAGGGAAGGGCATTCATGGGATTTACTGGGGGTTTTTTGTTGTTGTTGTTCCAAACTGAATTGGTTGCTGTTGACTTGGGGGAGTTAAGGTGCCATTTGTTGCTCTGCCTCAGGCAGCAAAATCTCTTAGGACAGCCCTGGCAGCTGACAATGTCCTGTAACAAAAGATAATCTATGTTTATGGGCTGCAGGTACCTCTATTTCTTATAATAGTGCTTAGATATAAAAGAAAGGGCAAGCCACATTATCAGCCAGGGCTTTGATATCAGTAAAACAGTGAACTGATTCTAAAGTTTAGTCTAAAAGTTAAAGGCAACACAGAAGATGTAGTCACACTGCGGAAATGAAGCAGTTTGATAGCACTTTAACTGTCATGGTGCCAGCCAGTGGAATTCTGGGATTTCTAGTTTGGCAAGGTATTCAGCCTTGTCTCACCAAACTACAAATCATGGGTTTACATAGGATGGAACCAAGATAGTTAAAGCAATGTCAAATTCGTCTATTTTTGAACTTATTTGTCCACTGATGTGGGGCCACCAGCAATAACTCCAAAGTATGTTATGAGTGATATGAATTTTGTTGGGATTACAGTTGCTGCTGCTCTTCTAGCTCCAAAGAAAGAAGTTGGAGAGAGAGAGTGAGAGAAGAATTATTTCTAATGGAATAGGTTTGGTTGGTAAGACCCTATTGGGGCTTGCTGAGTTCTCCATGGTAAAACTAGTGGCCATAAAATCAATGTATATATCATCAAGAATGGGTTGGGGGAGATCAGAGAAGGCTATTCACAGCAATGTCCAAAAAGTATCTTACCTGTTTGCCTGCAGAACTGTGGGAGCAATTCACTGGTAGAAAGGGAGCATGCTGGATTTGGAGGACAGGAGTGGGAAGTATGAGGTGCTGCTGATGTTTTGGAATCCAATTCCCAGAAGCTTCAGCCAGCATGGCTAGTGGTAATGGATTGTAGGATTTGTAGTCCAAAACATCTGGACAGCCCAAAATGTCTGATCCCCTTTTTATAAAGCTTATGGAAAGGGGGCAGAGAACGTTATCCTAAGGCTGTGCTTGCAACCCCCTGGAAGCATGAGTACCCACAAAAAATTGGGGATCATGCCCCAAATGGCCTAGGGGATGTGGAGGACAATTTCATCATGTTGTTGCCCTCCTCTGGGAGTGTAAGAGAACACAAGCTCTCTTCATGAGCAGCTTTGCTTTAATTATTTCTAAACAGCCTACAGGAAGTGCAGTTATGCAGAAAGCACAGAAGTCTAGTTGTCCAACACTATAGTTCTGTAGCTAAAAGACAGAAAACAGTAACTTCCTCTGATCTGGGGTTGGAAACAGGTAAAAATAAACATGCAGGAATATTTTAGGGTTAGAGGATGTGTTGCTTGCAGATGTGGTTGAACTGCAACCCTCATGCACCCTAACTAGCAAGGCCAACAGTGAGGGGCAATGGGAAGGACAGTCTAACATGTTGAAGATCATCCCTGTCATATACAGAGAGGTCAATTTGGTGCTTTCTTTTACTGGATTGACTTGGCTTCTAATATGGCAAGAGGTCTGTCCAGTACAGAGTGTGCACATGCCAGAGGGTCCTTATGTCAACAAGAGAAATGGGAGACAGTGTGTCATGACAATTGATGGCTATGTGGCTTGCAAGAACAGGTGATGGATTTGAACAGAAAATTCCTGTTTTGCAGGCAATCTATTTTTTAAAAAACAACAACCGAAGGATAGTACTACAGGGATGTACTATAGACTAAAGAATGAGTCTATAGACCAAAGAATGAGTCTGAGAGGAAATCATGCCTGAATTCTCCCTAGAAGTCAAGGTGACCAAATGAAGGTTGTTGTATTTTGAACAGATCGTGAGATGTGATTGGTTGGAAAAGACTATAATGCTTGGCAAACTGGAAGTAATCAGGTAAGCTATAGCCCTGAACATGCAAGACCTGAGCAGATCTTGTAAATTCTCTTTCATTCATAGGTTTGCCATATGTTGAAGCCAACTTGATGGCAAATATCAACAAACTACATCAATTACTGCAAACATTTCATTTCATGTGACAGTGCCACAGATCGAGCATGTGGCACACGACTTTCCTTTTAGTTTCTAATTTTGTAACATCTAATTCTGCCACATTGAGGATTAAAAACTGAAAGGGAAGCCATATCATCTCAACAAACTGCCTAGCATTTAAATTATGGCACTGCCAGGTTTAAAAAAGGCCAAGGGCTTTTGGAAATATGTGGAGTGGCTCCTCATTGGGTGCATACTAAGGGGGTGCAAAAGTCTCCATTACCTTCACAGCTGGCTTGTTAATGGCATTATGGCATTCAATGTGTTGGCAGTGTATGGGATTCCATGCTGAAAAACAAAACCACCATGGACAAACACACAGAAGTTAACCAACAGCTAAATAATGCATAGGCACAGCACTGAATGAGAGCAATGATAACAACTATATGAATTTCAGATGACTCCATTTGGCCTTCGGCTTAGATCTCAACATTTTGCCAGATTCAGAATGTCATCTCCCATTCTAATGGGAGAAGAACTCTGACAAGTATGGAGCTGCTGCAGTACAGTGAGAGCACATGCTTGCAATGGGATCAGTATCCAACAATAACTCTTTTTTAAATATCTCAAGCAGTCCATAGGAAAGAATCCTGCTTCAGAATCCAGAGCTATTAGCTATGGTGAAATAGGTAAGGCATCAAAATAGAACATCTCCTTACATTCCAAATGTAAAATTATTCCCCTGGGAGGCAAGGTTAGCCTCTTAGTTATCTTTCCACTGGCAGGCAAAGATCTTTTTCATACCCACCAACATTTCAGGTGAAAACCAGGACACATATGGCCAAGGAACACCAGAATATGATCAAAATGGGAATAAAAAATTAATGAGGAAGAGCACATAACGTAGGAGAGGCTACAGCAGTTTGCTTTTGCCTGAGCCTACTAGAAAGGGCAAGACTCTGCCCTCTCTTCCCCTTTCCCTACTGTTGAGTTAACTGAGTGCAAACTACTTTTGTACTTTGAACTCTATTTGCACCAATGGAAGTAAGTGAGGGGAAAAGGGGGAAAGGGGGAGAGTGAGAAAGAAACTGGGACATTTTAAAAGCAGCTCAAAAAGTCAGTCAGAGGACTGATCAGGACTGTCCTTGCAAATTGGGACAGTGGGAACTAATGGCATCACTAGGGTTGGTGTCATCCAGTGTGGTAACTCATGGTGTCACCCCCACATATACTGACCTCCTCCCACGCCACACCATACAGAATCCCTAGTCATGGTTTTTGTACTAATGTTATTCATAAATCCTAATTCCTGTGCATCACTGAATGTATGGAAATAGTTGTGACATAAGCAACTAGCAAAATTAAAATTATTCCTTTAAATTACAGTATCATACGCACAGCCTAAAAGTATTTCCATGTACATAGTTCCATGTAGTTAAAGTGAAAATCTGTTAAGATGTGATATTTTTAAAGAAATTTTTAACAGAATGGAACATTTTAAACTTTTGTAAAAAAAATTAACTGTTTTTATTAACAATATTAAATTTAATTGTTTGTTTTCATAAAATAAAATTCAGACTTTTTAAAAGTGCAAAATAGCTCCAGGGAATAGTGGGGACTTTCTTGATAGTATGATAGTTGCCAGTCAGTCATCACTATCTACAGTGGGCCAACTGTGGCAATTGCAGAACCATCACCACCACCCCACCCCACCATCCCCTTCAGCCCTGTAAAAGAAAGAAATGCTGATACAGAAGACACCAAAGACAATTGAAATCTGTTCCCATTGCTCTAAAAAAAAGTGGCATTTGGTTTCAGCCACAGATCAAAATCACATGTAGCACTTGTATCACATCATCAGACAACTGTATATGTTAGGATTTTTCTTCACACATAAACATGCAAAAACAGAGAGTGGGAGATCCACAAACACAGAAGCAACACATATACAGAGTCTACACACCAAACAGACTGTGCAGTCATGTGCACCAGGACCTATGCATAGATGGGACTGCACATGATCCAGAATTCTGAAAAGCAATATTCCCATATTCCCAATACTACACCCAGCACAGCAAGGATGGACAAATCTATCAAGATAATTTAGGTTTATTCCATCCCATTTCTATATCGGTTTGTGAATCTGGGTGTTGTTTTTTTTAAGCCTACACTCCAGGTTGTATGTATTTCTATGTGCATTCTTTGAAAATATATTCCTTTGTGCACATTTTACAGATACACACATTTTGTAAAGGATTTTCCTCTGAAATAAAGCTCTTTTTTGTGCACACTTTTTATGATAAATTCATTTTTTAAAAAAGAAATGCAAACTGTACCTCAAAGTTCAGAAAAGTGTGATTATTGACCAAAAACAATATTCTGGTTTGTTTACAACCTCAGAACGTATGAATATAGTAAATTCATATTAAAGTGCCAAATAAACTAATTTTTCCATCATCCCTGTCGCAGATGTCTCTTCTAATATGGTGGAGACAGAGCTGCTGATTACACATTCATAAAGTGAACATAGAGAAAAGCATCCTAATATGTGAAGAATAGTATTTATCAGTGATGTCAGTTCAGCTGTGTAGCTGTGACTCATCTGCTGAATCATCAAGTGATAAGAGAAAGCAAGTAAACTATAAATATGTGTGAAATAGCCCTACATGAGAGTTAAAAGGGAATATGAGACTGGTGCAAACATCCAAAAAAATAAAGTGTTTCTTACCCTTATTGACTCCAAATAAGAATGCATTTACCCAGCCATAGTGGTATCAAAAGGGAATTGTCCCACACTTGTCTGTAGATGACTTGTTGCAAAACAGACTTATTCCACAACTTCATAATGTCATTATAGAATCATAGAATTAGAAGGCGCCCAATGGATCACCTAGACCAACCCTCTGCCCTAAGAGAGGATATCCTCTATATACCTAAAACATCCTTCCATAGATGCTTCAAAACCATAAGTGGGAGACATTGCATACGATCTCTCTGTAAGCTTCCTCCAACATAGAATTTATTTTCTAATTAGAAAGTAAGAAACTCTTTCTATCTCCCCTGTGCAGCTTTATTGCTTTACATATTAGAGAACATGTTCATCCAGGAATAGACAGCCACATATAAACATTTTTACAAAACGGTAGACAGATTATAGACAGGAGTTTGAAGACACATAAAATAATAATAAAAAACTTTTATTTATATCCCACTTTATGTGAAAACAATCAAAGCGATAGAAAAACAACCATTTCTATCATATTTCTGAGAACCTTCTGCCAAGCAGTTTCCATCTAGGACTAATGAATACACAGCTCAACTCACCTGTGTACTGAAGTCCTCGATATTCACTTATTGCCCCTGGAGGTTTCAAGTTGGGCCAGTAGTGGAAAAGCATTTGTACTGCAGGTGGCTTTACTTGAGATGGGCCATATGCTATCACATACAGCAAGTCCTAAGAGAATGACAGGGCCATCATGAGTTGAATTTCAGAAGGTGTCAGCATACATAGGTATAGCAAGTCCCATGCAAAGATAAGAAAATGATGGAGAAGAGAAGGTTAAGAGATGATATGATAGCCCTATTTAAATATTTGAAAGGTTGTCTTACTGAATATGGACAAGTTTGTCTTCTGCTGCTCCAGACAATAGGACCCAGAGTAATGGATTCAAACTACAGGAAAAGGGATTCCACCAAAACACTAGGAAGAACCTCCTGACACTAGGAGCTGTTTTACAGTAGTGTGGTGGAGTCTCCTTTGGAGGTCTTTAAACAGAGCTTGGATGGCCACCTGTCTGGGGTGCTTTGACTGTGTATTCCTGCTTGGATGGCCCTTGTGGTCTCTTCCAACTCTATGAATCTATGATGAATATTTTAGTGCTTCTTAGACAGTCTGAATACACTTTGGTCAGAACCCCTTTGATGACTAATGCCAGCATAAGTACTTTTCTTGATGGTGCACAATGTGGTACATTCCTCTTTGTACATCAATTTTCCCCAAATTGTGCAACAGCTGTCAGATGCCTGAATTCAGCTCTACCCTCCCAATACCAATGGCTTGTGATTGTCTGAGGTGTGTACCAGGAAAACCTCCTCATTCCTTCACCCAATTCCCTCCAGTAACTCCTGTGTAAGTATACCAGCAAAACTCCATCAGCATCACAAAGGATTTCAGCCCTAACTGGAAAAGATGGGTGAGGGCTATCTGAACCTGCAGTAGGCCAGCTGAAGCTGTGCTGATTCCAAACCCTACCCAGCCTATGAAAATTATTTAAGACTACCCTCACCTTGGTCTAACACTTTGCCAACATTGTAGCTATGTATCTCAGCTTAACATGTACCTCAAGCATAATCTGACTCACCCCAGCCCTACTTCATCTCCATGTTTTTGCTTGTTTGCTGGCATATTTTAAACACCAGACCAAATCTACTAACAGACTGCACTGTCAGCAGGTCTCTGAGACCAACTGACCAAAGAGAGGTTTGTTGGCACAGGAGCATTTCGACTGGGCCTTTGAAGGCTGGGTATTCCATAACCCGGGTGCCACAACAGAGAAGGCCCTATCCCATGTCCCGCCACAATGTTTTGCCCCCACTGGTGGGAGACAGCAGAGGGCCACTCCAGTAGGCCTCAGTTCTCAGGCAGACATATATAGGGAGAGGTGCTCCTTCTTAACTCAGGAGGAGGCAGAAACATATTCTTAGAATTAAAGAATACGGATGCCTCTGAGCATATGCTTAGCTCCTATATTTAGTTAGTTAATTCAGAGTCTTGTCATACCAAATGTCATGCTTTATCCTCTCAACAAACTAATTCAGAAAGGGGGAGGCAGAGGTGTTTTTACTGTTGCTTTTTTTCAAGCAGTTAGGATTCAGATGTCACCGTATAAAAAGGTAAAGGTAGTCCCTTGACATGAATGTCTAGTCATAACCGACTGTAGAGGGTGGTGCTCATCTATGTTACTAAGCCGAAGAGCCAGCATTGTCCAAGAACTACTCTGGTGGTCATGTGGCCAGCATGATTGCACCAACCACTGTTACCTTCCCACTGCAAAACATAAAAAATTCTATCTATAAATCCTGATTCATTTCATTTTAGTTTTTGGAAGCATTTAAATAGTGCAATTAAATACATAAAGGTTATTTGGGGAAACAGATTGAAACCAATTTTACAAGCCAATTATAAATTTTAAAAAGGAAAAAGGAAAAGACTTGACTGTCCTGAACACACACTGGAAATTCAGCTTGGATGGGGCCTGCCAGAAATTCCTTGTGAAGTTTGCCTATTGCTTACCTTATGCTGTTTTTGTCTTGTAAAGGTTGCCAGGCCATTCGTTATTTGAGGGCTGGAAAGATTGTGCTTTATAAGGCTGACAGGTATTCATAAGGTATTATAAGGGTTGTCCTTTATTTGAGGGCTAGAAACCTTGTCCTTTATAAGGTTGGCAGGTAGCCTTTATTGTAAGGGATTTCTTTTGAATGCCAGAACGTTTGTCCCTTATACAACCCTTATTATAAGATACGATTCCTATTTGTATGTTGGAAAGCTTTGCATTTTGAATAAACTGAACAAGGTACCTAAAAATACCATATTTGGGAATGTAGGTCCTTCATAAAGACAGAAACATGTGCATTGTGTAATTCATGAATGTGGACAGTGTGTTAGTTTTGCAGGAAAACACATTACGAGGTTAACTGAAATTAATACTTTCATTTGGTATTTAGGCAGGACACAAGCTTGTTAATAGCTACTTCCTAATTTCCAACTCTGCATTTCATGAATTACAGCTGTCCCTTATTGCTAATTTGAAAACCTACTCATACTATGTCTTATTCATGTCCAGGTTCCCCCATGGACATTTTTGTTCGATGCAGAAGGTCCTCGTTCAGTTCAAGGTAGAAGAAATGGTGTGCATTCAGTGCCATTACACATAATGTGATTGCACAGAGAATCTGGTTGTGTATCCAGTTGCACATTTGCTGTCTTGATTCACTTAGACAACGTTTAAGCACAATGTATACACAAAGCACAATGTATACACAATTCCACATATGGAGATTTCTGCTATTCAGTCCCAAGATCAGCCAAAATCTCACTAATCAAGTACCAATGCTGACCTTAAGAGACTGAACAAATTGGTGCCTTAAGGAAAGAATATTCTAGCTCTGCTCCAGTTGGGCGAGAAAATGTATTGAGACAAGGACAGGATGGAAAAGGGGACTACCAACAGAGTCTCTGCTCTGGAGCTGAACTGTTCATCTCTAAGAAAGATGGCTATGTTATTCGACTTCCATTATGTTTAAGTTCAGGAGTGTGAAAAAAGAGGAACCCAGGAGCCACTGAAATTTTGATCTGATAATGGCTAACTAAGTTGCCCTGGCTACCAAGGAGTCCTGGTGGCGCAATGGTTAAAATGCTGGTACTTCAGACACAATGTTGTGAGTTCAATCCTAGGGCTCCAAGGTTGACTCAGGCTTCCATCCTTTTGTAGGTTGGTAAAATGAGTAAAGTAAAGCTTTTGGTAAAGTAAAGCTTGTTGGGGGCAATTAGCTTACAGATTGTAAACTGCTTAGATCAGGGGTAGGCAACCTGTGGCCCGCGGGCCGGATGCGACCCGGCGAGGCCTTGGGACCGGCCCCAGCCTGGTCCTGCCGCCGATTGCCGCCGGGGCCTTTGTGGGGCAATTGTCTATAGAAGCCTCAAAAACATGCATTTATATTAACATTTTTTTAAAAATCAGCAAATTTTTTCACGTGTCCTCCATTTTTTAAGAAAAGTGTCTTCCATTTGAAAATTTTGTCCTACATTTGTCCTGGTTTATTTATATATTTAATTTTTTTAAAAATATATTTAATTATTTATTTTTTTGCTTTGGCCCCCCAGCTGTCTGAGGGACAGCAACGTGGCCCCCGGCTCAAAAAGGTTGCCTACCCCTGGCTTAGATAGTGCTGAATTCACTATTTAACGGTATAGAAATGTAGATGCTATTGCTGTTGCTATTGCTGAAAGTCAAACTCTATCCTATACCCACATTCTCAAAAAACTGATTTATATAAAATTTGCCCCTCTTCAGATTTGCATGTCATTTGGGGGGGCTCAGAGAGCAAGAATGTGACTGATAAATACTCGCAAATGTGCATGTAAATAAATAAAACATCTTCAAAAGAATTTAACACTTCCTACAATGTAAATCAATCAATCAATCAATCAGTCCTCATCATCGTCATCATCTTTATTAATACCTGGCCTTTTCAGCCCAAACTGGGTTTCAAGCTAGCTTAGAAATCAAAACACAATACACTTCGTATGTACAAAACAACTACTTTAAAATGGAATTAAACGATCAACAACATTAGAAAACAACTGAAAACATCCAGTAAAAATGATTATCTAATGGAAAGGACCAGGATACCCCCCCTCCCCATGTGTAAGTGACTGGCACCAGATTTGGCCCATTGACTACATCCGTTTCTTTCTTTCCTGGAAACTCACCAGGGACTGGCAACCTATAGCTTATGGACTGGTACTGGTCCACAGACCACTGTTTTCAATAGCACCACTCAATACTGAGTCACATCTAAAAAAGAACTCAATACACTATGGAAAAAATGCATACAGAAATTCATATTGTGGTATAATATTAAATATTGTCCCCACACCTCATGAAAGGGATCTGATCACACATGTAAATTATTCCAACTAATTTGATTATTGAAAGTGATATATTTTTAAAATAAGCAATTATTATTTCAAATTACATTATTAGCATGTTTAATCACAAACTTACTTTCCATACTTCTTGTTTGTACTTCATAAGGCATTCCAGTAACTGACAATGGTATACTGGAAAAGAAAGGGGAAAACCCCAATTGAGGTAGATCACTCAAAGTGCAAAAATCAAGGAATAACATTTATTGGCTTACCTAACATTTATTGACTCTATTAGCATCTAATTAAATAGCTAAAATCTAGGCGTTCAAAGCGTGCTTGGCAAATGGATGATAGTAGCATATTATATCTAGAATGTACATAGCATCCTGTCTAAATATGGCCATACATCACAGGCATTCTGCATGCCAGGAATAGGCAACTTGCCAACCCCAAGACAAAATGGAAGCCACATCCCCAGCTAATCTCATTATTATGAAAGAAGCAGCCCAAATGCACCTGTAATAAAGCAGTGGCTGTTGCTTGTGTAACTTGCTTCTAAGCAGAGTAGCTTTTCCAGGAGTTTTCTGAGGCTCCATTTATATTGCAGAAACAATGCAATTTGACACCACTTTAACTGCCAAGGCTCAATGCTATGGAATTCTTGGATTTGTAGTTCTGTGGGATATTTGGCCTTCTCTGTCAGAGAATTCTCATGCCACAGCAAAACTACAAATCCAAGGATTCCACAAATGGAGCCATTATAGTTAAGGTAGTATCAAACTGCATTAATTCTGTAGTGTAACAACCTAAAGGTGTTTATCTGCTGAAGATTAAGCACCTTCTTTCAAAGTGGGGGAGGTGCTGTTAAAAGTAAAGAGATACAGTTTTTGCAGAGATGGGGACATTGTGGATTCTTATTATCAATCTCTGCTGCATGCAGAAAACATCCTTGTGTACAAAACTGGCATGGCAAAGGGAATCAAATTCTCTATCAGAACAGCTTTCTACATGCAGGTATATGGAGGTATTTTCCATTATGAGCATTATAGATGGAGTAATTTCAGTCCTGTAATGCTTGCCACTGACTAACACAGCAACTTTAAAAGAGAGAGAGAGGTTCATAAGAGGTGAGCTCTTTCCCCACAGCATCACAATGTCATGATGGAGAAATGTTACAGCAGTCATTTGTTACAAAACTGACAAAGCAAGGGGCATATTAAAGGTGGCAGCTATATTCCTCACACAATGAATGAGTAGCACTCACCCCAAGTTATCAGATCCAACATGACAGTTCCTTTCTAATTGCAGTCAATGTATCAGACTGTAGAAGGCATAATTTGTCCTTTCATAACAAGGAAGCATTTAGAACCTGACCAAAGTGCAGTAAATGAGGCAAACCACACATTTCCCCCATTTTATATGCACTTCCTTAATTATCACTAAAGCAACTATGATTTTTTTAATAACACTTTTCCATTTTCTGGTGCTAAAATGGAATTTATAGAATTGGTTCAAAGCCCCTAAAGTTCAGATCCAAATGTGTTTTTTCCAACACTGTGGATTTAATTATCACCCAAAGAGCTGCTTCAGGAAGCAAGTTCAGACATCTTAAAAGGACAATTTTCCATTCCTTTTCAAAGCAAGAGCACAGTGATCATTAAGAATTCTTCAAGGGTAATTCATGTAGTGTTAGGTTTCAAGTAGTTCTGCTAAAGCATAAGGGAAAAAAGCACACCCCACATTTTCAACAAGCTTTTAAGTGTTTTTTCTCCCAGAAGACTGACAAGTGAACAGCCCTAAAAGCTGGTACGTACCAGGATTGGATGTATACTGCATTGCGATCATTAGCATCGAAGATGCAGAGAGATTAACATGAGCAGGGACCCCTTCTCTTCTTGAGGAGCCCACTTCAAAGGAAACAACATCAAAATAATTAACAACTAGCAACTTTAAAAAATCAATCACAGAAGTTTCATCAAAATAAAGATGATGATTATTCAGTCAAATTGGAAATACAAGTATGTCATCTCCAGGGATTCATCCAACAGCATCTTTCTCCAGTATCATTCATTCACTCACTCATTCATTCACTTTATTAGCTCCTTTTATAACCTGCCTTTTCTTCAATGAACTCAAGGCAGTATATTCCCTCTTACTCATGTTATCAATGCAACAATCCTGTGAGCTATCAGTCTGAGAATGACTGTGCTACTGGGTCACATGAGATGTATCTACACCACAGAAATAATCCACTCTGACACTACTTTAATGACCAAGGCCCAATGCTATGGAATCTTGAGATTTGTAGTTTGTTTTGGCATCAGAGCTCTCTGACACAGAAGGCTTAATGTCTCACAAAAATACAGTTCCCAGAATTCCATAGCAATGAGCTATGGTAGTTAAAGTGGTGTCAGACTGGATTATTTCTGCGGTATGGATGCAGCCTCAGTAAATTCCATAAATCAGTGAAGACTACAACCCAAGTCTCCCAACCCCAGTCCAACACTTTATCCGCTACACTACACTGTCTCTGTGTAGTCCAGAAATCTCTGTATTCTGCATTTCACACTTACGTTATCACACTTTATGGTCAACCGACACAGTCCTCTCTGCTTCATACTGTATAATCTGCTCAAACCAAGAATCTACAAGGCTGCCAATGGCTGTGGGCTGGACAGGTGTCAGGAATTTTGATGAATGTTCCTTGCTAATATTTCTGAACTACATTCTCAGCTATGCTGAAACCCATCTGTTTCTTGGTTAGCTGTACCGCATGACTCAGACAACACCCACCCTACCATGAATTTCAGTAAACCATAAGGTCTAGGGCCTCTAAAAGGTTCACCATCACTGGTCTAGGGAATGCACTGGGATGGCAAAAAGGGACTGGTGCACTATGACAATGTAACCACACCATCAGAAGCTGTAAGAGGAAAACAGCCATGGGCATAGCAGCCAGGCAGGAGATCAGGCACTGGAGAAAAGCCAGCAGATTTTTTTCTGACTTCCACCAATGCACAACCCCTAGTATAGTGGCCCCACAAGCTTCCAGCCATAGTGTGATTAAACAGACAAAGCAATAATAGGTCAGTGGTATGTAAAGTGTGCCCCTCCCAGATTGTGTTGGGCTGCAACTTCCATCAGGCCTAACCAGAATAGCCAACAGTGATGAATACTGGGAGTTTCAGTCGAACAACATCTGGAAAGTTTCACTTTGCCCACCCTTGTTATAGGTAAGTGGGATGTGAAGAAGGAATTCTTCATGAGAGGGAAGGAAATTGTGACTACATGATGCTGGGAACAAATAGCTTGATTACTACATTAAACCCTACTTGTTGCCTTCCCAAGACATAGGAGATTATCACACGACATCTGAGCATGGTCTGGGCATGGTCTGGGCACAGGCTTTAACAGGTGAAAACAGGTGTTATCACACACCAAAATGCCACTGATGCCACCAGGTGACTACAACTCATCTCCAAGCCACGCTTGGTCCGCTGATTTTGCAAAGATGGAAGCTCCTCATCCTTGAAAATCAGGGGGCTAAGCACACCTCGGAGATAGGTTGTAGTCGTCTGGCAGAGTTTTGGTGTGCAATAACACCTATTTTTACCCATTCAAGCCTGTGCCCACCCTGTTCCCAGATTGGACGGAAAATGACATGTGATAATCTCCATAGTTTAGCTATCATCTTTTCAGACTGAGACATCACAATATGTTGCAGTTATATTGCAGTTAATCTAAAAGGCTTCCAAAAATCTTCTGAAGTCCTTCCTACAACCACATCAGAAGAGGAACAGTGGGGTAAGGAGAATGCAAATGCAAGGATCGTTGCAAGCCATTCTCATAGCATGGCTATTCCCATGGTTCAGAAAATGTACCAGAATTCACATCAGACTAGGTTTCTTTATCCATCTGGATGAGGATTAAAATGATATCTAGAAACACTTTAAAAACTGAGGTGACACATACATACTCTTGTTTTTTGTTTTGATTTTTGTTTTGATTTTTTGTTAAGCCAGTAAGGGATTCATGCTGAAACAGTAAACATTAACAACAAATGAGATAAAAATACTCACATGAGTCTTTCAAACAGTCATTTCTTGACAATCCCAGAGGCATCATTAACATATAGAGATTATAATATGCCTATTTTAAATACAGGATACTTCACTCCCCAAACAGTAATATTCTCAGCATTTCAAAAGTTGAAAAACTACCAGCAGTTAGATTCATACAACTAAAAAGTATGTGTCAGTAATAAATATAAACTCAATATGCCATGTACACACTTTAACTATAGAAAATGAATATAGATAAGAATGTGAATCTGGCAAGACAGCAACATTGTGTTTGAATCTTCTCATATAAACAAATAGGACCAAATCTGGCCATTGGAGGTGGCTACCATATCAGCGGGATAGTGAATCCACTCTGGGTTTAGGTGTGAGCTCTAAAGGAGCGATCCAAAATAATAGACTTTATCCTCCAAAAAGGTTCAGCACATTGGACAGCTCCTTCAAAGTCCAGACTAAAATCTGGATTTCTCTCTCCACTGATATAGGAGTCAGAAGCCATCACTGTTTTCAGGTAGAGTAGAAAGCTGTGGGGATGGAGTCCCAAGGTACTGCCATGGTGAGGACGTTTGCTATACCACAAATAAAATAAAAAAAAATAGAATACTGACACCATCAAAACAGATCAGAGCAGACTGAACTCCAATAAGCATAATTTTAAAATGCCTTCATCAGAAACTTGGCAGTGTCAGCCAATCTTCAGTACTGAAGTTGTTCCAGAAAAGAGACACCATCCATAGCAAAGTTCCGTAGGGAAGGTCAAAGCCTATTTCTAGAGAAAAGGTACCAAGCACTATGTTCCTACATTTTGTGTCCTCCTCCTGTAAGAAATGTACTTCCTCTAACAGTAGGCAAGCTGATGTTGGGAGGCACTTCTTTAATACTCTACTTAGATCTTTAGCGCCTTCAAATGGAACTGGAAGATAATAGGCAGCTGGTGTAACTCCTTAAGGCTTAAAGGTAGAAAGGAACATAAAAACATAGCCAAAAGTTTTCTGAAAATCTAACACAGGTTGAGTATCCTTTATCTGAAATGCTCAGGACCAGAAGTGTTGGGGATTTTGCGGGGGGGGGGGTGTCTTCCAGATTTTGGAATATTTCCATAGATATAATGAGGTATCTTAGGGATGGGACACAAGTCTAAATATACAATTGATTTATGTTTCATATACACCTTATACCCATAGCCAGAAGGTAGTTTTATATACACTATTTTTAATAATTTTGTGCATGAAACAAAGTTTGTCTACACTGAACCATCAGCCTGCCATGTGAACAATTTTGGATTCTGGAGTGTTTTGGATTTCCAGATAAAGGAGAGTCAACCTGTATTCCATTTCTGCTGTCATGATGAGGTATTAAATAGGAAAGGACTTCTAGACTCTTTAGAGTTCCACTGAGGGGCCAAAGTGCATCTTTATTGTAAATCAGACCAATCTAAAAATAAGTGGGAGCTTTGTGTGGGAGCTTCCTGCATTTATAGAGTCCCTAAATGAGTGGGATGCCACAAACCACCAAAACACTGAAGTCAATGAGGAGTCTTTGGTCTATCTCCAGCATTGCACTTAGAACTTATGTAGGACTTTTACAGTGGGGCTTGCCCCCCTTCCTATATGTAATCCTCTGCACCAATCTAAAGACTTGTTCAGAAGGGGTTTGCCTTTGCCTTCCTCTGAGGCTGAGAGAATGTGACTTGCCCAAGGTCATCCAGTGGGTTTCCATGGTTCAGCAAGGATTTGAACCCTAGTCTCCCGAGTCATTGTGAACACAAAATTCCTTTTTAATTACTAAAAAATACAGACCATGACATTAGATTTTATTTGAGGAGGGAGAAGAACTATATTTGATTCTAAGATTTAAAAATAGCACAAGAATTCTTTATAAATTGTTTCTGTAGGTTCATTCATCATAAGCATTCACAATCCCAGATGAAATTTCAGTAAGGCAGAAGAATGTGTAATCCTCTTTGAAAAGTAAATGTAACCAGAAATTACTTACATATAGCCATGGGCAAGAAAGATGTGCTGAGGTACTCGATGATATCTTTGTGCAGAAATGGTGGGAACGTGGCTAATGTGGAGATCATTGTATACGGTAAAGTACTCAAGATGTCATCATTGAGAAAAGGGAGCAAACAAGTCGTTGTGTAAAAAATGGACTGTCCAAGATCTGTCGGAAGCACACACACACACAAAAAAATAATATTGGCAACTATCAACACGTGAGAGAAGACATTATTTGCTTTATTAATTTTCTGAGGTAAATTTAGCCTTGGTCAGTGGAAACCAAAGCAATCTTCATGGGTGGGAGAGAAATAGGAGGGAAGATGGTAAGAGAAGAATAAAGTAGAAACTAGAGTGAATTTATAATACCCAACCAAACATTTGTTTTTCTCGGGCTGAACCATTCCTAACTCCCACAATGCACAAATCACTTTAGTCTCTGTTAAAGCTAGCCATGATGTTTTAGTGCATGAAGCACAAAACCCCTGCAAGCACTTGTACATATGTATGACAATAAAAACAAAAAGAAAAGTATTAATTTCATGACATCCAAAATCTTCTGTTTCTAGT
This sequence comes from Sceloporus undulatus, assembly GCF_019175285.1. Lineage (NCBI taxonomy): Eukaryota > Metazoa > Chordata > Lepidosauria > Squamata > Phrynosomatidae > Sceloporus > Sceloporus undulatus. The sequence continues at coordinate 353,604,926 of NC_056522.1, read as the reverse complement.
GGCAACTTAGAATCATAGAATCATAGTTCTGAAAGAGACCACCAGGTCCAACCTCCTGCCATGCAGGAATACACAATCAAAGAACTCCCGACAGATGGCCATCTGGTGTCTGTTTAATGATAGTGCCAGCCCTGAATACTGTCATTGCTCAGTTCATGAGCTTTCCCTTGCAGTTACTGCTGATGGGACCTAACTGTGATAAGAGGAAGTAACCCTGCATCTGCAATGCAGAATGAATGCCCTTTGACATTGCTTTACTATGGAATTCTGGGATTTGTGAGATATTTAGCCACCTCTGTTAGAGAACTTTGGTGCCCAACAAACTACAAATCCTGGGATTCCGTAGGATGGAACCATGGCAGTTAAAGCAAGGTCAAACTGCAATAATTCTGCAATGTGGCAGCAGTGTTAGAGATGATGGTCAGGTGTCTGCATCTGCTTGCAACCTCTGCTGTTTGAAAACATTTTAAGGCAATTGTTACTGAAAATGCCATGTTAACTAGAAAGGAATAAAATACATTTTAAGAAAATTACAGATTGCACTGGTAGCTTATGTAAACAGAAAGAGGAGAACCAGCTTCTTGCCTTCTTTGCCTTCAATTCTATTAGCAGGCTTAAATTTTTATACATGCCTCGCGATCCTGGATCTCGATTTTTACACTCCAGGCAGCATAAACGGTAATGTTGAGCACTTCTGAGGTCCATAACTTTCAACAAGAGAGTTATTTTCTAAGCCTGCAGGACCATCTTCCTGACATTTGTAAATGGAAATAAGAATGTGATCCTAGCTCCCAAGGGACTTTTCATGCATTATAGAGTGCAGCAGTTGGGCCAGTTACTACAGTGATTTTGGTATTACTGAAATCCTGAATATCAACAGACCTATAACTTCAACACACGTAGTCACTGAACACAATATTTATAGTGGACGCACCAACTCTTGACCATGCTGGTCAACTGCACAGTGGATTGATACAAAACCATAACAAGACACACATTTAATGAAAGTTTTAAATAATGTTATTTTTACATTCTTTACAGTAATGCATATTCATTACTCCTTTTGACATCTGCAATACAATTGCATTCCTCAGCTTGTTTGTCAAAAGTACCATGTCTAAAAATGGTGGAAAATCAATTCAATCATTTTACTTATACCTTAACTTTACCCCAAGACTAGAATTCAAGATTTAGATGCCCTGTCCTGTCTCTCCACTACCTTTGCTCTAAAGCCACCTAGAATGAAATGGACCAATGCAGAGAATGTTTATCCTTCCTGATGTTTTAGCCTATAATTCCTATCAGACCTTACCCAGTATGGCTGCTAGTAAGGGATTCTGGAAGCTATTGTTCACATCATCTGGAAGGCCAAAGGCCTGCACCCTTAATAGACACAACAGAGATAAACTGGTAAGTAAGATTCATATGTATCCTAAAGCTAAAAGTCAAATAGACAGCAGAAAGAAGCAAACCAGGAGCATGTTCACAACTGTCCCAGTTTGGCAAAGGCAGTCCAAATTAATCCTCTGATATTCCACTTTTTGAGCTGCTTTTAAAAAGTTCCTGTTACCCTCTCCTTCTTCCACTTTCCTCCCTTGCCCTGGCTTACATCAATTGCTGGAAACATGAATTCAAAGTGCAAAAGTAGTTTGCATTCCATTAACTCAGCAGGGAAGAGAGGAAGGACTGCATTTTGCTCTTCCCAGTAGACTCAGGCAAAAGCAAACTGATGCAGCCTCTCCTAGCTTGTGTGTTCTTCCTCATTAACAACTTTTGTCATCTTGATCATGCAGATGTTGTTTGGCAGTATGTGTCCCAGTTTTCATCATCTGTGAAATGCTGGAGGCTATGTATGTTCATGAGCCAGACCACAACAATAACATTTACAGGGTGCGAGGAGAAGTGCCAAATGTAATGAGTCAGAAGCCTGCCGAATTAAAGCAAAGATAAAAATATAATTGAACTTGCGAGGCATGTTCAATGAACAACAAGGATCAGTTCCTAAATTATTTGGGAGGAGATAAACATTCTCATAAACAGTATCTAACATTGCATTGTCTCTGGATCCTTCAAATTTGCACAATGTACAACATACCAGATCAAACCATGTTTATAAGTTTATGCATGCCTAGTACACATAACAGTACATCCAAAGAACACATGCTAGACAAAAAAAAATTAAACCTGTGCCAATTTAAACCCCTTGTATTTCACATTTTCCTAAGCCTGGAGAAAATACAGTGCCCTAGATATCAAGAATTCCAAAGGTTCACTTACCATGTTGACCATGTTGTAGCAAAGGAACTAGATCCAGCAGAGTCACCAATGTCACGTAGAGTCCTTGATAGTCCAATGATGGGTAGTCTGATAACTGAGCATCACGACTTTGCTGGCCGCGTTCAGTGGGAGCATCTCGCAGGACGCTGTAAAGGAGGGAGCGAGTAACAGTAGGGTTGATGGAACTGACCTGTGGTCTTAGAGATGGGGTGAGTGGGAATGGCACAGGAAAAAGACACATGGTCATGGGCACTGTCAAATTGGAGGCATCTTGATTCTCCTTCTTCCCTGTGCGGGACAAAATGCTGTTGGGGGGACAAAGAAAAAAAAGAGACAACAAAGACACAAAGAACAGCACATTACATTGAAATGACACTATAAAACAAATAATAAAACTCCAGATACATCCCACATGAGATGCAATCTCTACCAATACTAGTGCATCTTGCAAAATCTAGCAACCATTCACTTCCATGCTTGGGGGGGAAAGTACAATACAAAATTGCTAAACTTGGTGGGGAAATTTCCATTGCATCTCATGTGTTATCTGGTTCATAAGGAGCAAAAATATAAAAATGCATGTTTCAGTGACACACCCATGTTTTACAATTCTTCAGAACCAGATGCAATTTGCTATGGAAGGAAAAGGAAACAGCAATACAGCCGCAGCATCAGATAGTCTGAAAATTTGATTTTGCTTGTTTGTTTGTAAAAAAAACAATATTGGGAAAAGATTTTGAACACTGCCATTGGACAACCACGGAGAAAATACTTGTAAAAAACAGGTGTGGCACTTGCAGAAACATGTTTTAGCAAAGAATAAACATGTGTGTTTGTTAAGAGAGTCTTAAAAATCACATGTTTATTGCATCAAAATAATGTCTGTATGTATTACATGATACTGCTTTATGACATTCCATCAGTATCATCTGAGATAATGAGATTTCAACAGGCACATGGATTTAGAAATAATATAATATTTCTAAAATGTTAGCTAAACTACATTTGGAAAAGCTTTAAAATAATATATAGTTGATGGGCTGCAGCATGTGTATGTGAGCTAATGAGAATGGTAGTTTGTGTGTGCTTTTAATTTGGGGGGGAGGAAACATCTTATTCTATGCATACAAAATGCTCTTTTGTTACGTGGTTACTTTGGAAATCTAAGGGCTACACAAGCATTCTATAACTGCATATCAGACAGGATCTTATCATAACATTGCTAATGCTACTTACGTTATTTACTGAACAAACTTACTACAGACTAAAGGAGAAATCATTTAGAATAATTATAAAGCTCAGTGAGCATCAAAGGGAGGGCAAAAACAAATTAAAATCAGATTGCTATGCCTTCTCAATATCATTGCAAGTAAACTATATTGATTTTCGGATATAACTGTTTTTTCAAGTTGCTGATAAATAAACAAAATTAAAGGGAACCATTCAGCATCTTTATGGTCCACACTGAATTCAGTAGGAAAGGTACAGCACAATTTTAGCTATTTACTCAGAAGTAAGTCCCAATATATAATCAGTGCTTCTTACTTCCAGGTAAATCCACATAGGACTGCAGTTTTAAGATATGCATAATTCCCCAAAAAATCTAAAGTCTGAATTGTTAGTCCTTACTAGAACAGGTTCACTGAATCAGCCAAATTTATGATGCATCCACACTGCAGAAATAATCATGTTTGGCACCGCTTTAACTGTCATGGCTCAATGCTATGGAATTCTGGGAATTGTAGTATTGTGAGATATTTGGCCTTCTTTCACAGAGAGCTCTGATGCTCCACTGAACTACAATTCCCAGAATTCAATAGCTTTGAGCCATGGCAGTTGAAGTGGCATTAAATTAGATTATTTCTGCAGTATAGATGCAGCCTTACTTAAATACTGATTTACCAAGTCCTCATTGATTTAGTGGGTCTATTCTAACTGGGACAAACAAATGGATTTAGTATATAGCAACTGATAGCCACTTAGCTTTGTTTTGGTCATACTCATAGTTGGCTCCCCCCCCCCCCCGATCCCGTTATTTTCTTAAAACTAATTTATCACACAATGATTATATAACTGAATTAACCTATAAACGTATATTATGATTACAAGGTATCAAACTATATATCCATTTTTTTCTAGGTGTTGGCATGGAAGAGGCAATGTTTGAAAGGTCTACTACCTAGCACTTTCCAGATGTGTGGGACCACATTTCCCATCATCGTTGAACTTACTGGTGGGACAACAGAAGTTGTAGTCCAACCCACCTAGGGGGCTCCAGGTTGTATGAGGCTGGTCTACATGATTAATCTAAGCACTCCTACATATTTCTGTGATTAATCTTCTACAAAAGGCAGAGGTGAACTTTTCACTACATATATTCTGAGCAGAATTCCAGGTTAAATGGGAATATGATCCATTGCACTCTTTTTATTTTACAGATTTATTAATGCATTTTTCACATACGGAATGTTCAGAGACATCTAGGGGGATTACCAGAATTCAGAAAGTCACAGATCAATGTAAACTGTTGCAGGGCAAAGCTTCATTATTTGGGCTCTATTAGGGGATGTTACAAGTGTTCTTCCAGGGTGCAGATCCCCCCCCCCATAAAGACAAAGAGTGGAGGAACTGTAGTCCTCCAGATGTTGCCAGGCTGGATCTCTCATCAGCCCTAACTAGCATAGCCCACAGTGGAAGATGATGGGGGTTATATCACATAACAACTTCACAGAAAAACTTCCCATCCCTGGTATAGACCATGTGTAGTATCTTTCCCATCCTGTCAAAAAAGGCTGCCTACTAACACATAACAAGTTTCTTGTTGTTGTTGTGTGCCTTCAAGTCATTTCAGACTTATAGTGACCCTAACCCAATCTTTTTAATGTCTTGTTTACTCTGCCATTGTTTTCTCATGCCTTTTGGTTTCGGTTACCCAGTGTGTCCAGTTTCCATAATGGTATTTATAAAAATCAAATGACTAAATAACCTAAAAAATACTACAGCAATCATGACTTCAACAATCACAATTATGCTAATAAATAGGAATGTGGAAACCAAAGTGTACATTCTGGTGTTGATCCCAACTAGAGTCAACCCACTGAATCACTAGGAACTTCGTAAATCAAGTTTTATGTAAATCCAATGTTTCTACTCTGGTTGGAAGTAATGATTAGATGGAGGCTACTGAGCATTGCCTTCTTACAACTCAGGCCATAGATTATTGTTGTCTTTACTGGCATTTCCCAACCTATTGCTCTCCTCGGCAATGGTATGCTAGCTTAGCATAATGAGAGTTGTTACCCAAACATTTGAAAGGCACTAGGCTGTTGAACCTGGTCCACACTGACTAATTTGCTTTTTAAATTTCACTGGCTTCACTATTCCACCTGCTTTGCTATTAATTTCAATTCTGTCTCTCAACAGTGCTGGACAGTTCCTCTGTTTTCCATATTTGGCTTCAGAATATAAATGTTCAGAAAGTTTTGGCTTTCAGAAGACACTCAAGGCCTGAGGTGCAGCTCAAGGATGCATCTACACTGTAGAAATGATGCACTTTAACATCACTTTCACTGCCATGGTTCCATCCTACAGACTCCTAGGGTTTGTAGTTTTGAAAGGCACCAGTACTCCTTGGAAGAGAAGGCTAAAGACCTTGCAAAAGTACAAATCCCAGGATTCCACAAGGATGGAGCTACAGCACTTAAAATAGTGTCAAACTGCATTACTATTACAGTGCAGGTATATCCTCAGACATAGAAATGAAGCACCAAGAGACTACATATCCCAGCATGCAATGCACCATCATTATCTAATCTGCTTTCTGAAAAGTGCAATGAACTTGTTATTGAAACATTTAAATGCTAGGGGCGTGAAGATCTGATTGTTAATTTTATGTCTAGCATAGGTGCTTTTTTACGTAATTCAGCATATCATATGACAGAGAGAATTATTATTATTGTTGTTGTTGTTGTTGTTATTATTATTTCCTCCCCCTTCCCAACATCTGTGTTTATCATCTTGGTTGTTCTCTGCATAAATGCCTAAAAAATCAAACTGTGGAGTCAGTCAGAGCAGGGAAAGGCTCCTAGTAGCAAAGAAGCCTTCTCTTTGCAAAAGAACAGGGAGTAAAGCCAGCCACTGCCCAATAAAAACATCATTTCCATAATTAAAGGCGATTCAGCCTGGCATTCTTCCATAGGTCACTAAAATGAATACCCAGCTTATTGGGGGCAATTAGCTTACACTTTGTAAACCGCTTAGTACATCAGTAAGCAGTATGAAAATATACTTGCTATTGCTATTTTCAGATAACATATCCAGCATGGGCTCTTGAGTGGGCACCCCAACCTAGCCTCAACTGATGTGTTAGACTACAACTCCCATCATCCCCACTCAGCACAGAAGTGGGTGCAGCATCTGGGCATACTGAGAGTTGTAATCAAACCCATCTGGATAGTACCAGGTTGAAAGGGGCTCCTCTCAAGTGGATGGCAATGACACCTCCTTTCAAATATACAAAACCTTTGGGAACAATTATATCTAAAGGGTAAATTATGCTCCACCAGGCTTCTGACAAAGTAATGTGCTATTCTGGGTGCAACAAATGAAAAATTAGAATTTCAGAGGCATTGGAGGGGATTTGTGGTCCCCTAGAGGTTGTATATGTGGCTCACAGACTACATTTTGCCAACCCTGCCATAAAGAGACACTGAATGATGAGGGTCAGTGATGGCTTTAGCTGACTCTGACAGCTTGATGCACCATCTTGTATCATCCGGGACTGTGCTGTGGGACTCTAGGACAATATGAGAAATGGAGCTATGGAGAAAGAGGAATCAGCAAAAATCAACTGTTGCCACAAGTATCTTTCCTCAGCTAGATCAAAGGATGTCCATGGATGGAAGGAAGACTTCCATTTGTGGATGGAGCAAAATTCCCTTTTAGTGTTGGAAGAGTTCCTTCTGCTTGCAAAAAGGAATTGAGATCTAGTGGAGGTTCCCACTGGGGAAAGCTCATTTTTGCTGGTTCCACCTCCCAATGACTTCTTACTCCACTCTTGAGGGTCCCCTAACCTTCAGGAGCATCTTCTCAAGAGCAGGACAAAGCTTCAAAGATAAGGAAGAACTGACAAAACCACTTCTTGATGCCATTTCCTGTCACCTTCTCTGTAGGCATCAGTGGAGAAGGGTATTGCATTGCATGCTAGGACATCTTGTGTTTTAGGCCAGACACCACTCTGCAGACTACCTATGCAAAGCCCCTGCCAATGCTGGTCTCTCTCCTATGGGGATGTACTAAAAAGAGAAAATTTAGAACATGGATAGAAAACATGTGGCCCAAAGGATGATGTCATTGCCCAGCATCCAGCTTCTCTGCCACCACCCACTTGCTGAAAGAGGGCCTGAAGCAGCTAATAGTGGGATTTGGGGGCAGGCTGGTTGGCAGAGGATTCTGGCCTCCACGATGACCCAGAAAAGGTGTTATGCAACCACAAGTTGAACTTAAGTTTGCATAACTTACTAAAAGGAGACAAACTATAACTTTTAGTAGCAGTTTCAATAATTCCTGTATGACTATTGGCATTTTCCAAAAGTTCTTCTTCTATTCTGTTTCTCCTCAGTTTGGGTACCCTAAAGACCACTGCATGTGAAGAACATTGTGTGAGAATCTGGGTTAGGAGACTCTGTCTAGAGTTTGGAAAAGTTATTTTTTTGAGACTGCATCTTCCAGAACTTTAACCCAAGCTCAGTCTCTGTCTATGCTGACAGTCCTCACTACACTGTTTGAAAGTCTATTTCTGAAATGCAATTTCTGGGAGCAGCAATCTCTCACCGTGCCCTGGGATGCAATTTAAAAAAAAAATACTTTGAGCAGCCCAGTTCCAGGGGAGAAGCTCTTAGAAGGCACTTTAGTTCCTTGCCTATACTATGAGCAGCAGGTCATTTGTAAATAAGAAAGTTATGGACTTTGTTGTCCCTCTGGGGCAATCTTCTGTTTGCTGTTATTCTTCAACTTAGGGGCAAAATAAGCTGGAAATGAAGGATGCATGAAAATTAAATTCATGCTTAATGAAGAGAAATGTTTTGGCCCAAAGATAAACTTAAGAAGGAGCTCAATGAATCAATGTGTATGGTGATTTTTTTTAATGTGATGTTTTGTTTGTAAAATAAATAAATAAATAAATGCAATTTCTTAACGTTTCCCCACCCTCCCAACTAAAAACCAACAAAATCCAGTTCCACTAACAAAAAATACTGCACCCTCAAGATATCTGCAACGCAAAGGATCATGTTTGCTTTCTAAAATGGCTACACAGAAGCCAGTTGAATGTGAAACTCAGTGCAAACTAAACCAGCCTTTTCACTGGTTGATCCCCCAAATCCTTTTAAATTCTCAAACTGAGTTAATATTTCTCAAATTTCCATTTCATTTTAGTTTATAGACTACCTGGTCAGCATCAGATCAAACTCCTCCTCCAATGGGCAGTTAATATTTGCAATAACAGTCCTATGAATGTTTTATCTACAAAGAAAACTGAAGCATGGAGTTGGAGAATTGGGGCCATCCAGATTTTTGTTGGACTCCATTTCCCATCAGCTACAGCCTGCACAGCCAACAGCCAAGAATGATGGAACTAGAATATAATTGCTTCTGAAGCACCACTAATCTCTGGCTTAAGTTTTTAAAATGATTGCAATAACAACTCTAAGATGGCCTGCAATTCCAAGCATGCCTTTTTAGAAGTAAGTCACAGTGGGCTTTTCTGAACTTACATCATACTAAACATACTCAGGGTTGTGCGGGGTACTTCCTGTGGCACACTATCAAGAAAAAGACAGCAAACCATTTGGTGACATATTTTAAAAGATCATGATGGGTCTTTGGACACTGGTGGATTCCACATCAAGGGGATGATGAATCCACCCTACATTTTCGGTCAGACTTCAGAAGAGTAACCAAGATATTGAACCAATTCTTTGGCTAGTGTTCAGCACACTGGACAGCTCTTCTAAAAGCTTGGCCTAAAACCTGGATTTACTGCCCAGTGACATGGAAGCCAGAAGCCACTATTGTACAGATGTGAATTTGCTGTGAGAAGAGTTTTAAGTGGCTGGACACTTAGCATCAACTATCCTACTGCAGTGACTGGATAGATCCAAGCTAAAGCCTAAAGCAAGGGTGAGTAAAGTCTGGCCTTCCAGACATTGTTGGACTGCAGCTCCCATCAGCCCAGTCAATGGTGAGGAATGCTGGGAGCATCAGTCCAGTTACATCTTTATGGCTACACTTTGCATGTGCCTTGGCCATCACTCCAATCACAAAGCATTGCTCATGCTAGATGGAAATGGTGGGAACTCAACCTATTCTGGAGGGCACCAAGTTGGTATAGGCTGATCTAGGAAAAGAGTTCAAACTACCAATTATTATTTTTTTTTCATTCATGAAACTGAACCCTAGAGCCAAATGTATCCCCCCTACCTCTGTCACATAGGCCACTTCCATTTAAATGAATGAGACTATGTGGCATTCTTTCATATTCATTATTCATCTCTGTGGAAATGAAATTTGCCAACATCCTTTGGTGTTGCCTTCATGTTCTCTAAGTCTGGGGTACATATCTAATAATACCTGCTAGTTTCCAATCTTTGTCAGCTCATTTTAGACAAAATGAGTGTATTTTCTGAACATCACTTAGAAGAACCAACCCAGTCTCTAAGGGCAGCTAAGCCAAAGGAGTTTCAGACTGAGTCAATTTATAACACTTGGGAACAATAGAGCAGAACACACTTGATCAAATATCCCTCTTTTCAAATTACATGGGTTACAATGGAGCTGGGGCAGCATAAATCCTTTGCACAGGACAAGGATGAGTGAGAAGCTCTAGGCTTGGGAGACAGAGAGTTCTGCTTCTTTAGAAGCCATAAGAATATAATTGGAGATGTATCTGTTGGGGACCCCTTTTCAGGGCAGCATGCTTTGTATTTCTGTTATCCTGTAGGACTTCTAGTTTCCCAAGGATATATTTATGCAAAGGTCAGTCAGGAAATGCCATGCCTAAAAGTGGCGTCAAACTATATATCTCAGCACAGGAGAAAATGTGCTTGTGAAAATAATTAATACTGAAATATGTCCAATCACTGTTTGCCAGATGTCAAAACTCTGCTCTATAGCCACACCATTTCAAATTCCAGAACATTCCCTGGGATCAATAGTTTGCAAACCTGTACTGTCAAATGTGATTGGTGGTCTGTGATTTCCATACTTGCTGAACACTGGCCATACTAGCTGGGGCTTCTGGGAGTTGTAGTCCAACATCTGGAGGTGCAAATTTGGGAACCATTCACACCCCTAACTGGGTATTCTGGGACCTACAGTCCTCAAAAGTAACTTTTCCAAGCTCTGGGCCTAGAACCTATCTATGAAGATACCTGGCAATCTTAAAGCTAAGTGACATTCAAGGTTTGTTTCTATTTTTACTTTTTGTATATTAGATTGCAGATGGGATTAAACCAAATGCTGAATTCAGAACAGATTTTAGACAATTAAATATATATATATATATTGCCTCAATAAGACTGTTCAAAAATCAATGGTATTGCTTTTGTTGCCTTTCATGGACTTGTTCCTATTAACATACTGGACAAGAGCCTCAGAAAGTTACTTTTTCTTTGTACTACAGGCCTCAGAAACCCCCAGCCAGCATGGTCACTAGCAGGAGGATTCTGGTAGCTGTAGCACACAAAAACGTAAATTTTCCAAGCTCTGTATAGGACCAAATGTAAATTTCAAATCTGAAGACCAATCAAACATTTGAGACATCCCTGATACTAACTTGAATACTCAGACTCTGCCTTACAGGTCATCTAGCCTTGAGTTTGGGCATTCAGGTTGCTTCAGAGAAACCCTAGCCTTTCCCAGTGCCAAGTATAACCAACTAAGTTTTGTTTTAGAATTTGCTGGTGGTCAGTAAGGTTTTATTACCCATATTGTATGTCCCAGAGCAGAATGAAGTGGTACAAATTAAGGATGGATCAAGCCATTCCCAAACTTATGTTAATAATCCTTGTTCTGAATGTTTCAATCACTTCTTGCAAACAGGATACCAACATACTGGAAAAAGTTACCCTACTGGCTAATTTTTCATTAGCAGGGAGACATACAAAAGAAGTACCCCATCATGTAGCTTGAAATGGTCCACCATCTCATTCCCACCACATTCTGCTCTACATGCAGACCCAGTTTGGACAACCAATAAGAACTACTTATTAATTCTCAGAGCTTGGAAAAAGTTACTTTTGGGACTACAACTCCCAAAATACCACAGCCCAACATGGCCATTAGCTATTCTGAGTGATGGGTTCTGGGAGCTGTAGTCTTTAAAAGTAGTGTTCCCAAGCTTTGGTAATTCCTGGTAACGGAATGAGCTCTGACCCTTCTGCAGAACACAGTTCTGTTTGTTATAAGATATCCATACACATTGTTTAACCAATATATTTATATTTTTGTTTCTTTTAGAGCATAATTTAAAGCTTACCTTAGCAATGTTTGAGAAAAGTATTTCAGAGTGTTTGCAATGTCAGTTCCAGAAGGGACAGGATAAATGTTGTGAAGGACACGATTATGGTATTCTTGCAAGTATCGGATCTTGGAAGCAACTGGAGTTCATCATGTTGAGGAAAAGAAAATGGGAAAAGACTGTCTTAGTTCTGTTCTTTTTGCTGGAAAGTTTTACAATTTGTCTACATTTTTACCACAATCCAGTACAGGCTAGAGGCTTGTCTACACCAACCAGAATACTCTAGGATAGCAGTAGCTTGGATAGCAATAGTATTAGCATTTAGATTTCTAAAGCACTTAATAGTGAGGCCAGCAATCTCTAAGCGGTTTACAATCTGTAAGCCAATTGCCCTCTCACCCATTACCTCCGTACTCCACAGAGATGCCAGGCAGCTATCTACACATGTGTCCCATTGTGTTGCCTGCTGCCACCACTGATGGCACAAATCATTCCCTCTGAGGTCAGAAATGAGATACCCAGTATCAGTTACATTGCTGGATGCCTCACTGTGAACTAAAAGAGAACGAGTTGCACTAGCAACAGCAACACTGAGCAACACTGCAGGATGTGTGTGTAGACAGCTCTCCAGCACTGCTATGGAGTTACCTTCAAAATCTGGAGCAAAGGGTGGGTTATTTTAAACTGATTTAAGGGAGGGATAGGGTGAATTTGGTGCAGAACTGACCTTACGTCATGAAGACAGTCCACACTCAAATCAGAAATTTAGCCCTGCATCATAGACATGTTGGTATGAGGGCAGGGGGGAAATGACATGTCCTAGATGTGATCCACAATTAGAGATCTCCCACAGGTTTCTTTTAACATCAACAGCAGTTGCCAGTTGGTAGGGAGGTCATTTGCATCAGCACTAGAGTACTGGTGGAAAGAACATCAGTTGCATTCCCAAGCCTATTCACTTATACTGAAGTCTATGTTGTACTGAGGCCATAATCTAACAAATTCAGACTGAAGATGGTTGCCAACTAGACTTTTTTGCACTGATTTGCCAACCTCAAACAGTGTTATTGGGGTCATTTTCCCACTTACATTTATACAAAGTCAGGTAAAGTCAGGAATCCGATGTGATGACCCAAACCTTATCTAAGAAGATTTAGTATTTATAGATTAGTATATACAGCTACAACAGACCCTCCACATTCACTGGGGTTAAGGCCACAGGACCCCCATGAAAGTAGTAAAACTGCAAATAAAAAAATCACTATCTTTTTTTACCTGAGAAAACACCTCTCTAGGAATCTCTAGATCCTCCAGGGCAACTCTATAAATATCTGCTGGAAGTTGACCACAGAATTATGCTGGAGGACCTATCAAAGAAGTGTTCTCTTTACAAATCTCTAGGTCTTACAGCGTCATTTTTGGAGAAAGTTGACCATAGCGTCATGCTGGAGCATCTAGCGATTCCTAGAGATAACTTATTAATCAAATCTATGAATAATTAAATCTGCAAAAGTCAAATCTCCAAATGTGGAGGGCCAACTGTATTTCAACTCCATCTTTCAGCTCCAAGAGGCTCTCATGCAAAACACTAAAACAAAAACCATTTCCAGAAAACACAGCATTCAGACATGTTCTACCTCTCTCTCCCATTATGCATAGCAATTACAATGGGAAGTCTCCCATAAATACATATGATATATGATAACAGAACAAGTATAAAACAAGGTATTTCAGGGAAACATTGCTTTAATAATAATAATAATTATTATTATTATTATTATTATTATTATTTGTATACCGTCCTCTGGCAAACCAATCCGGGCGGTTAACAACAGTAAAATATAAAATATGACAATTAAAAACACTTTATCCCTCCCCCCCTTAAGACAGTATTAAATAGTATAACATATTAAAAATACAATATCAAGGATAAAAACAGCAATTAAAACTAAAAACCCTGATATCCCTCTGTTGATCCTCAACCATCTCTAAGATGGGGCCACGGGAGGAATGAGGGAATCAGGGAACCTGGGCCGGGATGGTTAATCTGGAAAGGCCTGCCGGAAGAGATCCGTCTTGACCGCTTTTTTAAAGCTGTCTAATGATGTTATCTGACGGATCTCATCCGGCAGGTCATTCCAGAGTTTGGGGGCTTTCCATTGTTAAATGTATTTTACAAACCAATTCTGCTCACAACCCAACTCTTTCCCCAGACTAGGGATTGCCTTGTGATAGTGTGGCAAGGAAAATGGTGACTCATGTAGTTCATCTGCCTCTGTTTTCTTTCATCAGAGTCACTTAGCTGTTCATAGCTGAGAAAGTTGAGTATGCCCACAATGGATTCTAAGGAGAGGGTTGCCATAATGAGCTATTGCCTGATTTAAGAAAACATCAGGGCTGAAAGAAAGGTAATACTGTACAAAACAATGGATAAAGTGGGATCCTCCAGAAGTCCTTGGACTCCAACTCCCAGCTGTTAACTATGGCCGATGGGAGCTGCAATCCAAATACATCTGGACAGATTGTGACAGGACCCCTGGGAATGTTGATGACTGGTTAAGCAAAATAGACAATATACTTACAAAAGAGAAGCAGGTAAAGAGCATACTTGTGTAGGGGGTTATAACGTTTTAAAGCTCATTGCTGTATCCACGGGTCAATGTAAGTATTTTTTTTCTTAACTCTTATTTAAAAGAAGGAACCATCACCTTGTGAAAGACAATGGTATAATCTGTCCTGGAGCACTGACCTCCTCTTCTCTCTCATCCATCCAGCTTTAAGAGTGAGCACAATGAGTTATGGCTGCTGGAATTTTGAACATTCTTTAACATTGTGTTCCTTTGCTTCACCCTTTAGATCTTTTGCTATATTCCTCTGAATTTTACCCTAGACTTATGCATGGGTCTCATCAAAATCCATAATTTTGGCCCCAAAACTTTCCCTCGGCTTATACATGAAGTCAACTTATAGTCGAGTATATACAGTATATTGTTTATTTAGTAACACAGTACCGAGTAGGCTCCAGCTTGGAAGTCTAGGGTCAACACCGAACAAGCAGTTGAACTAACTTTTTGTAGAATTCTTACAAAACCATGCAGCAATAGCAACTGAGCAACTATAAAAGCATTCAAACTCAGCAATAATGAAAAAACACTATTTGTAAATTATTCACATCACACTTGTTCTTTGTATCTCATGCTGGTCTTCTAGCTGGTCTCTTTACCAACAGAACATGTCAAGATGTTTTAAGACATGTCTCAGAATGTTTTGTACATGTTTGATTGTAACCTGAAATTTCTAAGAGCTTATCACTTTTCCTATGAGTGTTCCCACATTATTTAGTTATTTATTGGATTTATGTCCTGCCTTTCTCCCAAAAGGGGATTCAAGGCAGCACACTTGACACAACACACTTACATCACTTTAAGATCACTTAAACTGCCATGGCTTCATCCTATGGAATCCTGGGATCTGTAGCCTGTTGAGGTTCTCAGAATTCTCTAGTGCACTCTTCCCTACACTACAGCACTAGAGCTCTTTGGCACTGTGTTCTAATTACCTCACAAAACTACAATTCCCAAGATTTCACAGGATGGGGATGTGGCATTTAAAGTAGCATTAAAGTGCTATAATTGTGTAGTGTGGATAATGCCCTTTTTCTAAGCAGACTCTTTCTTCAGTATGGTTCCACCTTACCTAGGCCTTATGGTCATTTTCTAATCTTTTATCTGATCCTCCTTTAATACTTCAGGAACATCGAAAGAGCCCTACTAGATTGGAACAAAAGCCGAACTTATCTTAAGGTGGACAACTACAGTGGAAGAGGGAGCCATTTTTGCACATGTGTCTCTGAGCTGGGACACACTTTGAGATTTTTTAACTGAAATTCAGCCCAAAAGTTTTCTTCCAATTATCATTTGAAATTTTTTTTGGCTACTTTTCGCTCAAAAAAGTTTCAAGGTTGGGGTTTGAGGGATCAGAAGCAAAAGAACTGCTACAAGTGGCATTTTGGGGTGATTTTGAATTCAAACAATTAAATTGGAAGGCTTTGGGGTTCAGGAGGAAATTGAGGTTACATGTGCCCCATGGGCAGCATTTTAAGTAGCCCTGTTCTCATCCAGGGCTGGAAAATGTGTGGCCTGCCCATGAAGTGGGGCTTCAGCTCCACAAATTAATTGATTGAGTGATTGACTGGTTTTATTACAATATTGATATCCTGCCGTATACTAGAGGATTTCAGCGTGGTGTAAAATGCAATCAATTCAGAGCAGTTTAAAACAACAAGCATAATTTTCAAAGATGAAAAGCATATTAAACCACTTCAGACTTTTTAAAAAGGCCACTCAAAATCAGTTACAACAATTTAAATAACATAAAGTAATTAATCCCCAAATGCTTTAATTTAAAAAAAAACATGTTTTGATGTGGCTGGCACCAAAATGGCATCAGTGATGGCACCAATCGTGTTTTTAAGGTGAGAGTAATCCATAACTGGGATGCCACAGCAAACAAGGCCCTCTCCCATATCCTCCCACAATATATTGGCTCCACCAGTGGGACTCGGAGAAATGTTCCTTCAAGAGACCTCAGTTTTTAGGCAGGCATATATGAATTTGCAAATCCCATCAATAATCCTCTACAGTTCACGTTCCCCAGCAGTTAATTATCTGCATACACCACATCTTAATCTGTAGATTAAGTATAGTCAATATGGCAAATAGCCACCGAAAAATATCTCCTCCCAGCACAAAAAAGCAATATAAAACAAATAGCCTTCTAGATGTTGCCAGACTGTACCTCCCATCAGCCCTAACTAGCATAGCCAATAATGAGGGTGGTGGGAGTTATAAACCAGCAGCACCTTGTGAGGCATACCTTCCCCCACCCCTGCTTTACTGTGTGACCCTGAGCACACCATTTCACTTGAGAAATGCCTTGCTATCCTAATCTGAAGGTCCTGCTGGTACATATGTAGCAAGGTACATATGAATGAATATAAAGAATGCTGATTGGCAGAGGTTGCCCCAGTCGAGGTTAAGGTGATCAGGGAGGGCCAAATCCCTGAAGTCTAGATTTCTAGAACACTTGGGCAATGAAAAAACAATGCATTACGAAATAAATGTTGGTATCTCAACACCTCAAAGAGGGGCTAAATTGCTACGTTTAGGGAGGGCAGGACCAATCATGCATCATTTCCTTGGCCCAGTGAAACTTTGAACCCTGCCCATAAATGCTCAGGATGTCACTGCAGGATGGAAGAGGACAGGCTCATTCTGGTGGCACAAATTTAAGCCTGACCCCAACAGTTGCAATGTCCTTGGGATCTCATTTTGAGAGCATCTATTCTCTGCATTCATAAATGCTGTGCTTTGGGTTTGTGTCTGTGTCCTCATGGTTGGACATGTGGGTGCACAGACATTGTCTCTTGTCCTCTAGGAGACCTTACCTGAGAGAGTATGCAAATATGTTAAGCAATTGAAAAGCAGCATAGATACAAACAGTCTAGTCTCTGAATCCTTCACACACGAGCAAGGGATCTATGGCAGTCTACCTCAATTTATGTGATCCATGGGGTCTCCTCCAGTCAAGCTGTGGAAGAAAGAAACCATGGCTGCACAGCAGAATGATCACAGGAAAAAGAGGCATAGCTCCTGTACTTTAATTATTTGGTAGAAGGGAGAATTTCAATTGATTGATTGGTTGACTGATTGAAAATTAATGCTATAGTTCTGTAGTTGCTGTAATCTTCTGTGGTTCCTTTTTTGTGAATTGGAATGTATATAGATCTTTTCCAGTCTGCTAGCCACCATTTTGTTTTCCATATTTGTTGGTATGTTTTAGTTATCACTAGAGTTGATTCTGTGTGTATTGTAATGATTCTATTGAAATATCATCTATTCCACGTGATTTATTCTTCCCAATATCTCTTATTGCAGCCACCACCTCACTCTCCAGGATTTGGGGTTCATCTTTGTATGGTTCCTCAGTCATGTATCTTTCATTGTTTCTTCTTATATATAGTTCTTCTGTGTAGTTTGTATCTACTTTTTATTTCTTTTTGATCTTATAATATGTTTTCCTTCCAATCATCGAGCATCCCCACCCTTGGTTTGAACTTTCCTTTGAGTTCCCTGATCTTGAGGAAGGGGTCTCTTGTTTTTCCTATTTTGTTATTGTCTTCTATTTCTCAGCATTTCCCTGTATTTCTCTGTACAGCAGCTAAGTTCTTCCAGATGTAGCAGCACACAGACTTCTTGCAAAATTCAATGTTCTCTGCCTAAGAAAGGAGCCTGTGACTTCCAAAATACAGAGACAACCTGAATTTCAAGAGAAGTTACAGTACTGATGCTATTGGAGTTTAAACTTTACTGTGCTTTGTCCCAGCCTCCACATGGACAAGAAAGCGAGTGACCTCTGCCTGCACTGAGATTCTTCTAGAAAAACTGAATTACAACAGAAACAATATCTGATACAAAATGAAAGCTTGCGACTCTAACATCGTCACTTTTCTTCTCCTGCATGATTTTTAAACATCTTTTGCCTAATGAAGAAGCCAGTGGAGCTTTGAAAGATTGCATGATGTATTTTGTGCATTTTGGCTGTCCAGTGACGTTATCATTGTTTTGCAGATTTGGGATTTTGTTGTATTTTGCAGCATGCTATCTCGGAATATGTTTCCTGCATTTGCTATTTTGTGACAATGGAAGCCAGTGGCTCCCATGTCAGTGGGGTAGTGAGTCCATTTCAGGTTTTGGCTCACTTTAAAGTTGCTGCCCACAGTGCTAAGGCCATTTAGGAATAGCAATCAGCACCTATTAAAGACTGGCTTGTAACTTGGAGTGAATTCACTCCCCCATTGACATGGGAGCCATAGCCACTACTGAACTACAAGGCAGGCCCGTCACCTTGAACTCACCTGATCTCATTTGATTTCAGTAGTAGAGTGAGGTTAGTTCTGGTTAATACTTGGATGGGAGACCATGAATAAATACCATAACTCTTCTAACAAGGCTACTATAGACTCCCGACTGAAATTCTGCAATCAGGGTTGACAATAGAAGGCTAGATGATCCAACCTCCCATTTCACTACATGATTCCTGCGTTGCTAAAGCTGTCATCTTAGATGTATGTACTAGGACATACAACTGCACACAGAGACTTAATGTCTCACAGAGCAGAGAGGGAGAGAGTCCTGACTGTAGAAACCAGCTTCCAAGTAGGACACAGGACTGCTCTGTGTTTCCTTCTAACTGTGCAAACATATTGCATATCCCTGTGCAAGCATACTGATACAGCAGATTGTGTCAACAAAGATTTGATGAAAAATAAATAAGGAAGGGTTATCTGTTGGATGACTAATCAGAACAAGAGAAAGGAAAGGAAAATTGTACAAGAAAATCACAAATCTGATTTTAGACAGAAATGGTTTTTAGGGGAAATATTGGTTTCAGAGTGTTTAGCTTGGAGAAGAGAAGACTAAGGTCCAAAACACACTGCAGAAATAATCCAGTTTGAAACTGCTTTAACTATCCTGGCTCAGTGCTAGGGAATCCTGGGAATTTTAGTTTATTGTGGCACCAGGGCTCTCTGATAGAGAAGGTTATATGTCTGACAAAACTACAGTTCCCAAAATTCCCTACCATTGAGCCAGGACAGTTAAAGTTGTCTCAAACTGGATTATTTCTGTAGTGTGATTTGGACCTAATAGGTGATATGAAAGCCAGTTTTAAATACCTAAAGGTAGAAGATGGAAGTAGCTTGTTTTCTGCTGCTTCAGAGACTAGAACAGGGAAAATTATTATTATATCTATTTATAGCCCACTCTTTTCCCCGTGTATTCCTGGGACAGCAGGGGTTTGGACTAAATGTCTCTTGAGGGCCCCTTCCAAGATTCTGTGATTTTATTAGATGATTTACAGCAAAACCCTCTGTGTGTGTGTGTGATATATATATATAGTCATATATATAGTACATATACACATCTACCTTCCAATTAGAGGTAGGTGTGTGTGTGTGTGTGTGTGTGTGTGTGTGTGAGCACACACACACAAACCCCTCTACTTGGAAGGTAGATGTGTGTATGTACTATATGAGTGGAAAGACAAATATTCACCATCCATTATTCTGTGATCAGAAGATCTTAGGGAGCTGGGGATGTTTAGCCTGGAGAAAAGAAGATTAAGAGGTAATATGATAGCCCTGTTTAAATATTTGAAGGGATGTCATACTGAGGAGGGAACAAGCTTGCTTTCTGCTGTTCCAGAGACTAGGACCTGGAATAATGGATGCAAGCTACAGGAATAGAGATTCCACCTCAACATTAGGAGGAACTTCCTGACAGTAAGGGCTGTCCAACAGTGGAATACACTTCCTTGGCTTGTAGTGGAGTCTTCCTCCTTGGAGGTCTTTAAACAGAGGCTGAATGGCCATCTGTCGGGGATGCTTTGATTGAGAGTTCCTGCATGGCAGGGAGTTGGACTGGATGGCCCTTGTGGTCTCTTCCAACTCTATGATTCTATGATCTTACCATTGTAACCACAATCATATTTCCATTTCTATCTATTTCTCTCTCTCTCTCTCTTTCTTTCTCTTCTCCTTCACCTTCATTTATAGTTTAAACTAAAAATCAAGTACTGATAAGTAAGTTCAAAGAGGTTTATCCGCAAGTAAATAGGTATATTTAGGGCTACAGCTTAATAGCTATGCCAGTCAAATGAAAGATTTGGAGAGATCTGGGTCATATTCTAATGCAGTGGTACCTTAAAACCTTCTAGATATTGCTGAAGTGCAACTGTCAGCAGCCCTTGTCAGCATATGAAAAGGAATGCTGGAGCTGCACTACAATAAGATCTGAAGGGATACACAGTCCGTACACCTTGTTATAAAAAGACTTTTCCAGCTCAGTCTTCCAGAGGTCTATCTACACTTCAAAATTATAGCAGTTTAATGATCATGGTTTCACTAAGTAATCCTGAGAATTGTAGTTTGATGAAGGCAGTTTGGTCAATTAGTGAACCCTCACCTCACAGAACTACAGTTCCAAGGGTTCTCTGGGGGAAATGAAATAGCATCTAAAATTGTTTAAGACTGTAATGTAGATACACTAGTTGAATACAGTAAAGACGTTTTAGAACTGCATTACCTGCAAGGAGGAAAAATCTTTGCATTGAATAATATTGCTTTTCACATAGAAAGAGAAATGTTACAAATATTCATAATATGACAATTATATACTGTAATTCCAAAACATTTAAGACATACCTAGTGCCTGGAGATGTTATAAAGAACCGTTTTACTTCAGGAAAAAAAATTATGAGTGTTTATTTATCATTGGCAAAGTTTCGACTGGATAATCTAAGGAGATCAGTGGTATATTCAGTACCTGCAATCCCTGCGTGCTCCTTTGTATAGGATATGGACAGACTTGAACATGAAAGAGACCATTCTCCAGTCACTAAATCTATGGATATATGAAAGTTGGGCATGGAAGGTCAGAGTCCTTTCAATTTCTCACAGGATATGTCCCACTGTCACCTTATAAGGTATTCTCTGATCACTGGAACACCGCTCCTTGAGGCTAGCTCAAAGCCAAGGCTTGGACATCTTCCAGAAGCATTAGACAGACTGAGGTCACCTCAGGTGGCAGATGCAATGAGGCAGCAGCAAGATGTCTGAAAAGATTGCTGTTCACCATGAGGTTTTTCGTTCTGCATCCCTTAAGCCAGCCAATTGCCTTGTGATGTGGTAGAAGCTACTTACCCAACATCAGTGTTGGGAAAAAATCGCTGTCCATCATACACCAAATAGTATCTTGTTCTTTATCTCAAACAGCAAAACAAACTGGGCCATTTCAGATCAAAAAATATGAGGTTGGACATTTGGCTGCCAGTGGTAAATGTAAGAATATTTCAGCTGTATACCTCTGTAAGCACTTCTATAAATACTATATGAGAAAAACATGGTTTCATAATCAATGTTGTCTCCTGTTTGGCACTTTCAGGGAGGAAAAAAAATGCAGAATCCGAAGGTATGTAATTATGGGCAAGACATGGAAAAGTTTTCTTTTTGGACAACCATCCCAAAATCCCCCAGCCAGCATGGCCATGGAACATTCTGGGAGCGGCAGTTCATTGAAGGAACTTTTCCAAGTCGTGGTTGGCAAGAGTTGAAGCACTGACAAAATGCAACACATGAATGCTACCATCCCTATATTGCTGAACCAGTTGCTATAACTCCAGCCTCACTGCTTCAGTCTTGGATGCCACACACACACCCAACTCCAAGACAGAAAGAGGACCATGCTCATTACCTCATAATGATTCATGACCTGATTTTCAGAAGTACTGAAGGCTGCATCAGTGGGAGTCACCAGATGCCATGTCCTTTGGAAATCAGTTTATTTGTATTTAAATGGTAACAATGAGTTATCTAGCCCCAACGGCACTTCAGTTGGGACTCTCGATAAAGCTCCATACACCACCAGAGTTACACCCACCACAACTTCAATACTAGACTTTACTTCTCTCCATCCACCCCTGAGTTGAAGCAGGGTTAGGCCTGAAGAGATGTTCAGGGCTTGTGGAGAACCGTATCTCTGACAGCTGAAGGGCTTTACTATTAGGGTCTATTTGAGAGAAGGCACGGGTGTGCACCAGAAGTCTTGCAGATGACCAAAGTAGGAGTATAGTAATTGACAGAGACCTCAGTACAATTCATGGGTGGGCAAAGCACAGCCCTCCAGATGCCACTGGACTGTAACACTCATCAGCCCTAACCAGCATAATCAATGACATAGAATGCTGGGTGTTCAATCCAACAATACTGGGGAACCCCCATTTTGCTTCCCCCCGGTGCAAGTGTTAATCTGAACCAAGGTAGGTCCACTGAATCAACTGGAACTTGTAAAGTTGATAAGATTCATTGATCCAATGGGCCTATTTTAGTTGGGACTAACCATCAGATTTAGGCAGGGGTATATAAATTTCCCAGTTTCCCAGGGCCTAAATGTCCTAAAGGCACAAGATCCTGTCTGATCTTGGAAGCTAAGCAGGGTCAGACTTCATTAGTATTTGGGTGGGTGACTGCAAACAAGTATCAGTTGCTGTAGGTTATATTTCAGAGGAAGGAACTGGCAAAACCACCTCTGAGTATAGTGTCTAGATCAAGGGAAGTAATAGTGCCACTCTATTCTGCTTTGGTCAGGCCTCACCTGGTATACTATGTCCAGTTCTGGGCACCACAATTCAGAAAGGACATTGGGAGTGCGTCCAAAGTAGGGTGACTAAAATGGTGAAGGGTCTGGAAACCATACCCTATGAGGAATGACTTAGGGAGCTGGGGATCTTTAGCCTGAAGAAGATAAGATTCAGAGGTGATATGATAGCCCTGTTTAAATATTTGAAGGGATGTCATCTTGAGGAGGGAGCAAGCTTGTTTTCTGCTGCTCCAGAGAACAGGACCTGGAACAATGGATGCAAGTTACAGGAAAAGAGATTCCGCCTCAACATTAGGAGGAACTTCCCTACAGTAAGGGCTGTTTGACAGTGGAACACACTTCCTTGGAAGGTAGTGGAGTCTCCTTCCCTGGAAGTCTTTAAACAGAGGCTTGATGGTCATCTGTCGGGGATGCTTTGATCCGGCATGGCAGGGGGTTGGACTGGATGGCCCCTGTGGTCTTTTCCACCTCAACAATTCTATGATTCTATGAGTATTCCTTCCCTAAGAAAACCCTGTGAAATTCATACATCAACAGACAACTTGGAGGCATATGCACACACACATGGGGCTCCCAGACTTTCTTCAGCACACATACCTTCATTAGAATTTCTGGAGATTTTTTAAAAAGGTAGAATAAAATGAGAACGGACAACAAATTTCCATGTAAAATAACATGATAATTTAATTTCAATTATTGTGATACTAGTGTCAGGACTGACACTGTGTCACCACTCACCGCCTAACTGATATCATGAGTCCACAGCATCCATTTGGTTAAAGTTCCACTAGTGCAGTGGTTCCAACACTTTGGTTCTCCAGATGTTTTGGACTTCAGCTCCCATAATTCCTGATTGTTGGCCACGCTGGTTGGGGCTTCTGGGAGTTGAAGTCCAAGAGATCTAGAGGACAAAGATTGGGAATCACTGCACTAGTGTAACACTATATGCCAAGATATTTCATGATATATGGCAGTGGTTTGACTGTTGGATTAAGCCTCCAGGAGACCAGGGTTTAAATCTCCATTCAAATCTCTCATGGAAACCCACTTTATGACCTTGGGCAAAACACACTCTCTCAGCCTCAGAGGAAGGCAATGGCAACCTCATCTGAACAGAATGTGCCAAGAAACTCCTGTGACCGGCTCAACTTAGAGTCACACTAATTTGAAAAATGTCTTAAAGGCACATAAAAATAATTAACATTTTAATTAATTAATTAATAACATTGGCGGGAAAAGATTCCAGAAAACACTAATAAGCGAGACAAAGAAGAAAACCCTTTTGTTTCTGTTCAAAAAATATAGGAAAGCCTAGTTTCTCTGGTTCAATGAGGGAGATTTATCTTGTTTGGAAGGCTGTATACCCCCTTCGTTGATGGTTTTCAGGAAAAGGCTAAGAAATACCTACCTGTTCAGAAATCTTAGACCTGTGTCATTCCATCTTGGTCTGACTTATGGAATATCCACAGATTCTGATTCCAGTCTTCTTATAAGTGAGAGTCAACACAGTATAGTGGTTTGAGTGTTGGGGTAGGACTCTGGGAGACCAGGGTTCAAATCTCTGCTTAGCTTAATAATCATAATAATAATAACAATATGTGACTTTAGCAAATCTCACTCTCTCAGCCTAAAAGGAAGGCAATGGCAACCTCCTCTGAATAACTCTTGCCAAGAAAACCCTAAGGTAGGGTTGCCATAAGTCAGAATCAACTTCAATGCACATAACAAGAAAAACAACAATCATCAGCAATATAATTTCTCTTTATATTATTATGGTTGGAAGAGGCAACAGCTACCTTCCTTCCTTATATAAAATAGATCACCCTATTTTATATATATATCAAGGGAGAAGAGGACCTGGTTTTAAACTTCAGCAAGGTTGAACAACTGAACATTTTGAATATCAGGCTGAATGGAAAAAAGGATTGGAAGCTTTCAAGAGAGATTCTAGAATCTTCTCCCTTAAGATCAGTAGGAGGTGGGTCATGCATACTTCAGTTATAAGATACCAGACACTGGTCTACATTGTGTATCCATGGGTTCCCTGTGATCTGATGTTTCCATGGCTCTGCCATACCATTTCATTCACTGCTGGTCAATCAAGCTGCTGAAAGAGTCAGCTGACTCTTCATTGCAGTGACTTGATAGGGTGCCTTGGAAACAACTGGTGCGTATAGATGGATCCAACCAATCCCTCCCGTCCTTCAGCCACATCTTCATTTATCTGAGCATGTAAATATTACCTCACCGGTAACTTGCAAAGCCACAGACGAAGACCCTTTTTAAAAAGAAAATCTAAAACATCAATAGCGGCAGAGCTGGGTGTGGACCAGAGCTGCAAAAGCCAACTATCTCCTAACACTGATGCATTTTCTTTGTCATTTATTATTTTTTTTCTCTTTCCAGAAGCTTTCCATTAAGGGGCAGGATGATTTCAGCAATCTGGCAACAGAATTAAATCAAACACAGCAAGCCAGGCCCCCTTTAGGGAAAAAATGGAGCTATAGAGTAAATCTACGGCCTGCATTTCTTCTGTTAGACTCAGGATTTCATGCACAGAGGTAGAAAAATCCAAATATCATGACACCTTCAGACAGACTACATCTTATATATGAACAGCTACAGAAATACTGGATAGATGCAGATGTCCATACAAAAGTATCTTAAACGCTGTGGTAGATGAGAAAGACAAGGGCTTATGAATAACATTGTCATATTTTCCCCCCTCCTGCATGTTTCTTTCAATACCTTTGCCTGCTGAAGAAGCCAGTGAAGCTCTGAAAGCTTGCGACCTGCCCTTTCTGCATTTGGGTTAGCCCCATAAAGGTATTCCTGTTTTGTGGTTTTCTGGGGTTCTTCCACTTTGCGACAAGGCCAATCCCTGGAGATGTTCTCTTAAAGGATTTTAGTGGCGTAGTGGTTTGAGTGTTGGACCAGGATCAGGGTTCAATTCCCAGTTTAGCCCTGAAACTCACTGGGTGACCTTGGGCAAGTCACATTCTCTCAACCTCTGCTGAAGGCAATAGCAGATCTCCTCGAATTAATCCTGCCAAGAAGACCCCAGAATAGGTTCACCTTAGGGTTGCCATATGTCTGAAAAGATTTGAAGGCACACCACACAGACACAATGCTGGCAGCTTTTGGAAGATCTCTGGCTCCACTTCAGTTCTTTTCTCTCTGGAGGAGAGCCAGAGCATCCTTTTGCCGCATCCAGCACCATGGACAGCATCTTCCATCATCCTTCCATCCCTCCATCCTCTCTCCTCTGGGTGACCAGAGGTCCTTACTGCAAAGGAGGACAAGGCACTGGAAATTGTAGGACATTGTGAGAATAATGTATGACATCACTATCTCAATATAAATCCAGGCATCCTAGCCCAGGCTCAAAATTGGAGGACCTTTTGGGATTCCTCCTGGAGAGAAGGTTGAAATGGAGGACACATCCTGGGGGAAAAAACTAATATAAATATAAATCCATGCTTCCTAGTCATGCTCAAAATGGAGGACGCTGTGGAATTCCTCCTGAGCCAAATGGTAGGAGATGTCCTGGAAAAAGAGGACACCCTGAATGGAGGACCTTTGGGGATCCCTTTTGGACAGAAGGCTGAAAGGTAGTAGAAGGTGTCCTGGAAAAGGAGGATGCTTGACCACCCTGAATGGAGAACCTTTGAGGGTCCCTCCTGGACAGAAAGCTGAAAGCTAGAAGGACATGTCCTGGAAAAGGAAGATCCATCCTGAATGGAGGGCCTTTTGGGATCCCTCTTGTGACAGAAAGCTGAAAGGTAGTAGGGCATGTCCTGGAAAAGGAGGACACCTGGTCACTCTGGTCACCCACCATCATCCCTCCATCCTCCCTTCATCATCCCTCCATCCCTTGCCTTCCTCTTCCCTCCTTCCCTCTCCAAAGAGGGCTCCCACTTACACTGCTCCGCTTTGGTCGACATGGCCAGGTTGTTGTAGTGGAAGGGGAGGGAAAAAACACTGGTCCCAGTCTGCTCAGCTAATGGAGATCTCCAAAGATAGAGATGGAGATGGTGATGAAGGTGGGGGAACAGGAGAAGTCGCCTCCTCCTTGCCAGAACAGCATCCCTCCTCCTCTTCCAGGGCTGCCTCCATCATGGCTGCAAGCTGCAAAGCCCCCACCCCCACTTCAAGGACGATGCTCCCCAAAGAGGCCCTTCAGAGAGCAAGAGGGAAGGCAAAGCGTGCGCTAGCAAGGGCTGGGAGATGCCTCTTTCTCTAAAATCAGTGTTCCCCCCCCGGCTTTGGCAGAATGAGCTCGACCGCAGAGGGAAGGGGTGGGGAGGGGGATGTTCCATTCATGAAGAGGGGGAGTCCGCCTCTGGACAGCCTTTTAAAGGGAAAGTGGGACCTTGTTGGAGAGCCAACCTGGCCCAGTGGGTGGAGTGTCTGGGGCTATATAGAGACTGTTTGGGGCTATAGGTACTACTTCCATACCTTTTAGATTTTAATGCAGACTTGTTTTAACTTTTAAAATTGTCTCTCTCTTTTTTTTTTACATTTTAATGCTTTTTAAATTCTTTTTTTTTTAAATTACATTGTATTGTTTCAAATGTGCTGTTTGCAGCTTTGATTCTCTATATTGGCAGAGAGGCCGGATATAAGTAAATAAAATCATAATAATAGTTGTTTGGGTGTTGGATTGCGACTCTGGGTTCGATTCTCTGCTCAACATTGGATGACCTTGGGCAAGTCACACTCTCTCAGCCTCAGGGAAAGAAGGCAACATCCCTGAGGCCTGGCCATCAACAACAGAACAATACACAGATTAACATGGAAAGCATTCCTCTCTACTCAGGGTCACACAGGATAGATATATCCCACTCACTTCCATGCCAGCATTCTCTAAAGATGCCAGCCACAGATGCTGGCAAAACGTCAGGAATAAACTCTTCTAGAACATGGCCACATAGCCTGAAAACCCACAAAAACAATACCTGTGCTCTTCATTCCAGCAGCTCCATTCTCCTCAACCATCCAAAGATTTCCTACTGGCTGAAATTATTTTTTATTTCTGAAATGATTTTTTTTTTAATTTTTATGTTATTCTTATACTTGGAGCCAGCTTGGCATGGTGGTTTGAATGTTGGACTATGGCTCTGGTTTGGTTCCCAGCTCAGCCTCAGAGGAAGGCAATGGCAAATCTCCGCTGAACAAATCTTGCCAAGAAAACCCCATGATAGGGTTGCCTTGGGGCTGCCATAAGTCAGAAACAACTTGAAGGCACACAACACTCTAAATCTTACATGTCAACCTTGGAGAGCTAGGTTGAAATGTAATTGTAATTAATTGCTTTTAAAATTAAGTATGTAAAGGGAACTTGTAGCACCTTTGAAACTAACTGAAAGACAGAAGTTGGTAGCATGAGCCTACTTTTGTAGACTTGTGCCTACTTAGTTGCATCCAACTTCTATTTTTCAGTTAGTCTCAAAGGTTTCTTTACATACAGTACTAGTTTTCCAGACTAACATGGCTACGTCCTTGAATTTTAAAAGGCTTCAAGCTCCATAAAACAAGTCCCCTTATAAATATGGTTATACAGGCTGAGTCTCTCTTATCTGGAATTCTGAAATGCAAAATATTCCTGAATCCAAAACTGTCCACATGGGTGGCTGAAATAGTTAACACCTTTGCTTTCGGATTGGTACACAAAGTTCATTTCATGCACAGAATTATTTAAAATATTGTATATAAAATTACCTTTAGGCTATATGTACAAGGTTTATACAAAACATAAATATATTTCATGTATTTCATGTTTAGATCTGGGACTCATCTCCAAGATCTCTCATTAGATATATGCAGATATTCTAAAATTTGAAAAACTGAAATCCAAAAATCTGATACCAAGCATTTCAGATATGGGAGACTCAGCCTGTACAGCCATAAAATAGATAAGAATAATACCAAATATATCACAAAATATATCAAACTGGCTTCATGTCGGGATACAAAGTCGAGACCGCCATGGTTGCCTTGGTCGATGATCTCTGTGTATCGACAGGGGAAGCGTGGCCCTGTTGGTGCTCTTGGAGCTCTCAGCGGCCTTCGATACCATCGACCATGGTATCCTTCTGGAACACCTGAGAGGGTTAGGAATTGAGGCCCTGTCTTGCAGTGGTTCCAGTCCTATCTCTTGGATAGGTTCCAGATGGTGTCACTTGGGGACAGTTGTTCAGCCAAGAGGGAGCTCAAATTGGGCATCCCTCAAGGCACGATACTGTCTCTAATGCTATTCGACATTTACATGAAGCCGCTGGGTGAGATCATCCAGAGACATGGGGCGGTGTGTTATCAGTATGCTGGTGACACCCAAATTTGCTTCTCCATGTCTCAGACTGCTTCATTGACCAAGGATGGCATCTCCCCTCTGAATGACTGTCTGAGTCAGTAATGGATTGGATGAGGGAAAATAGACTTAAACTGAATCCAAATAAAACGGAGGTACTCGCTATAGGCAATCCTAAACTGGGAATGGTGATAAACTCTCCAGTTCTGGACGGGGTCACACTTCCCCTAAAGGACTGTGTTCGTAGCTTGGGGGTACTCCTGGACTCGTCGCTTCAGCTGTTATCCCAGGTGGATGCGACAGCCAGGAGTGCCTGTTATCAGCTTCGGCTGATACGCCAGCTACGACCCTTCCTGGAACGGGAAAACCTAGAAAACGGTTGTACATTCACTGGTAACCTCTTGTCTCGATTTTGCAATGGGGCAACCCTCATGCCTCATTCAGAAGCTGCAACTGGTCCAAAATATAGCAGCCAGATTGGTTACAGGGAGCCTGAAATCTGAACCTATTACACCTATCTTAAAATCCCTACACTGGCTGCCTATTAGCTTCCGGGCACAGTATAAGGTGTTGGTCATTACCTATAAAGCCCTACATGGCTTGGGTCCAGCATACCTGAGGGAATGCCTCCTCTCATACCATCTTTCCTGCACTCTCAGGTCCTCTGGGAAGAATCTCTTGCAGTCCACGAAAACCAGACTGGTATTGATTTCCCAGAGGACGTTTTCTGTTGCCCCAAATTGAAGACCTGCCGAAGAGATCCGTCATATACATCTTTGGAGGCCTTTAAGAAGGCATAAAAATGATCTCTTCTGGCAGGCATTCCCAAATTGACCTCCTTGGAATGTTTCACTCTCCAGTTGGGAATTATTGTTTTTTAATGCTATTTTAAGGTGAGAGGAGATAGGAAATTGGATTTTATTTGCTCTTGCGTAGGTTTTGTAAATTGTGGTTTGTTGTGTTCTATTTTTATTGTTCTTATGTTTGTTGTTACCCGCCTCGATTCAATACAGGCAGAGGCGGGATACAAATTATTATTGTTGTTGTTGTTGTTGTTGTTGTTGAAATAAATTAAAAGGCAGCAAAATATAACAGAGTATATAATTCCCCAGGCAAACAAGTTAGGGATGAGGAACCTTTGGACCTTCTAAAATATTTGTTTGGGCCCTATTCAGCATCACCAGGGGCAGAATGCTATGGGTTTTGAGTCCAAAATATATGGACACTAAACATTCCCCACATCTATACTAAATAGTTACTTTGGCAACAATCCTATACCTGTAAAATAATTTTGAATAAAACTGTGTTTTTCCATTGTGACCTGAGCACCCACCACTATTGCAAAGAAAATAATTATGCTTAAAGTGCCCAAGAAAAGAAAAAAAGTGGAAAGCACAAGTGAAACATCCTCACTTCTTAGCATCTTAGGTTGTTGCATTTGGGAAAGGAAGAATTTTCAGGCTGATACCATCTCCCAAGCCCTGTTTAACAGAGGCATCTTTCTGTTGTCCCAGAGGTTATTCACATAATGAAAATAATCCCGGATGAATTTGAGATAAATCTCTGTTGTTCACATGCATCCCAAATGCACTCAATTGAACTGGGGGGGAGGGGTCTGCCAAAAAAAAAAACCCCACTTACCCCAGCATAATCAATATCAGGCTTTTTTACAAAATATTTGCATTATCGGCTGTGTTAACAACAATATGAAAAGACCCTTATAGACTCAGGGTAAAACTCTCCATGCCTTTAATAGGTTTCAAATACATTTGCATTGTCAACAGCCCATGCAATTGAGAAAGCACCGCCCTTCCCCAGCATAACAGCCACCACTGGGGAGAAAAAGGGAAAGAGAGAGGAAAAGTGAGGAGAGAAAAAGGGATGCTGACCCTCCTCTGTCCAGCTGAGTGGTGCCGGTGGATGTGGAGACAAGGGTGCCTGCACATGTGAGCAAATGAACTTGCAGAGATGCAAAGTGATGTGGTTCCTGGAAAGATGTGGTTCCATCATGCAAATAACAAACCCAGAATGCATGAGTGAGTTTACTGTATATACTCATGTCTATGTCTAGAAATTTTAGTCAAAAAATTGACCCAAAAAACCTGAGTCAACTTATCCACAGGTCAATGTAAGTGATGTACCTTAACTCTTATATATAAAAAAGGAACCTTTCCCTGGTGAAAAACAAGAGTCTAATCTGTCCTGGAAGCTTTAGCCTCTAGGGTGAGCAAAAACAATTATTCCTGCTGGAATTTTGCAAGCTCTTTGGCATTATTTTCCTTTGCTTCATCCTTTAGATCCTTTGTTACATGACCCTAAGTTTTACCCTCGACCTATCCATGGGTCATATCAAAATCCATAATTTTGCCCCCAAAACCTGCCCTCAACTTATATGTGAGGTTGACTTATAGTTGAGAAAATATTTTGTTTTCGCATTGTTCGGGGGGGGGGGGCACAACATGTGAATGAGGCCAAGTTTTCCCAATTCAGAGAAATTTTAATGGAACCAAACCTCCCATCAGCACCAGAACCATATGAATGGTATAGTCAAAGGAACATTTTCTACCGACCTCATGCTGTTTAACATGTTCTGAGGCATGGAGGAAAAAATGAAGTTCCACTGGAATCAATATCACCATTCATTTTTCTCACCCAAGTGAGAAAACTTGAGTCTCACCCAAGGGAACAGTTGCTGCTAAGCCTCGGAGGAGGTGTGTAGTTGTAGTGGGGGACTCCTTGCTGAGGGGTACAGAAGCAGTGATTTGTAGACCTGACAAGATGTCTCGAGAGGTGTGTTGTCGCCCGGGTCAAAGATCCGTGATGTGACATAGAGGCTGACAAGACTGGTCAAGCCTACTGACCAATACCCCTTCCTTTTGGTCCATGTGGAAACCAATGATACTGCAAGACACAGCCTTCAGAACATCAAAGGGGATTACGAGGCACTTGGTAGGAAGCTGAAAGGAATGGATGCACAGGTTGTCATCTCGTCTCTTCTGCCAGTTGAAGGACATGGTGCAGGAAGGGAGAGGAAAATAGTGGATGTGAACAACTGGCTTCGTAGATGGTGCCACCAAAAATGATTTGGATTCTTCGATCATGGGCTGCGGTTCCATGAGGAGGGACTTCTTGCAACGGACAGGTTGCATCTCACACCAGTTGGAAGAAATGTTTTTGGCAACAGTCTCAAGAACTTGATCAGGAGAGCTTTAAACTGAGTTCCGAGGGGAAGGGAGACAATATTAAGGAAGGCGAAAGGGATGGCGAAAATAGTTAAACTGACATAAAGGAAACAAGAAAAAAAGTGCAAGGACCCAACAGTGAGAGGCAAAAATACTTGCACAAGCAGCAAGTAAAAGGGACCCATGGTCTGCGATGTCTCTACACTAATGCACAGAGCATGGGAAATAAGCAAGATGAACTCAAACTCCTAGTACAACAAAGCAAATATGATATAATAGGCATCACTGAAACCTGGTGGGATGAGTCTCATGATTGGAATGTGGAAATAGAGGGGTATAACCTTTTTAAGAGAAATAGGCCAAACAGGAAAGGAGGAGGAATAGCACTATATGTCAGAGATATTTACACCAGTGAAGAGATCCAGGACATCAATCATGGAAGCCAGGTGGAGAGCATCTGGATAAAAATTAAAGGGGAGGGAAACAACAAGGATGTTATGATGGGAGTCTACTACAGACCCCCAAGTCAGACTGAGGAACTGGATAATATCTTTCTAGAACAGATGACCACACACTCAGAAAGGAGAGATGTAGTAGTGATGGGCAACTTCAACTATCCTGATATTTGCTGGAGGTCAAACTCAGCAAAATCCTCAAGGTCTAGCAAATTCCTCACTTGCCTCGAAGACAATTTCATTGTGAAAAAGGTGGAAAAAGCAACAAGGGGGTCATCTATTTTAGATCTGATCCTAACCAACAAGGATGACTTGGTTAATGGGGTGCAATTGGTGGGATCATTAGGTGGAAGTGACTACGTTCTCCTGGAGTTTGTTATACAATGGAAAGGAGAAGCCAGGCATAGTCAGACACGCATTCTAGACTTTAGGAGAGAAGATTTCAGTAAACTTAGAGAAGTATTGAGGGTGATCTCGTGGTCAGAAATACTAAAAGAGAAGGGAGTTCAGGATGGATGGGAGTTTCTCAAAAGGGAGATACTGAAGGCACAATCTCAAACAGTTCCAGTGAGAAAGAAAAATGGGAGGTGTCTCAAGAAACCAGGATGGATGACTAAGGAACTTTCAACCAAGCTAAGTTTTAAACGGAATATGTATAAGAAATGGAAACAGGGGGGAATCACCAAAGAGGAATTCAAAGAAATAGCAGGCATGTGTAGGGGTAAAGTCAGAAAAGCTAAAGCGCAAAAAGAACTCAGGCTTGCTAGAGAGGTTAAAAACAATAAAAAGGGCTTTTTGGGATATGTCCGCAGCAAAAGGAAGAAGAAGGAAACGGTAGGGCCACTGCGTGGAAAAGATGCAAAATGCTAACAGAAGACAGAGAAAAGGCAGAATTACTCAACACCTTCTTTGCCTCAGTCTTCTCAGAAAAGGAAAAGGGTGCTCAACCTGAGGATAATGGAGCAGAGGACAGAATAGGGGAAATTCAGCACAGAATAAGTAAAGTGATAGTAGAGGAATACCTTGTTAATCTAAATGAATTTAAGTCTCCAGGACCAGATGAACTACATCCAAGGGTATTAAAAGAACTGGCAAATGTAATATCGGAGCCATTGGCAATCATATTTGAAAACTCCTGGAAAACAGGAGAAATCCCAGCAGACTGGAGGAGGGCAAACGTTGTCCCCATCTTCAAAAAGGAAAAAAAGAGGATCCCAACAATTATCGTCCAGTTAGTCTGACATCAATACCAGGAAAGATTCTAGAGCAGATAATTAAACAGAGAGTCTGTGAACATCTAGAAGGCAATGCCATAATCACAAAAAGTCAACATGGGTTTCAGAGAAACAAGTCATGCCAGACAAATCTAATCTCTTTCTTTGATAAAATTACCAGCTTGGTAGATGAAGGGAATGCTGTGGATATAGTATATCTTGATTTCAGTAAGGCCTTTGACAAGGTTCCCCATGACATTCTTGCAAACAAGCTTGTAAAAGGTGGGCTAGACAAGGTAACTGTTAAATGGATTTGTAATTGATTGATCGGTCGAAGCCAAAGGGTGCTCAACAATGGATCCCCTTCATCCCGGAGAGAAGTGACCAGTGGGGTCCTACAGGGCTCTGTCCTGGGCCAGTGTTATTCAACATCTTTATCAATGACCTGGATGACAGGATTGGGAGCATACTTATCAAATTTGCAGATGACACCAAATTAGGAGGAATAGCTAATACTTCAGAGGACAGGATCAAAATTCAAGATGACCTGAATAGACTAGAAAGCTGGGCCAAAGCTAACAAAATGAAATTCAACACAGAGAAATGTAAGATACTGCACTTAGGGCAGAAAAATAAAATGCACAGATATAGGATAGGGGACACCTGGCTGAATGAAACTACATGTGAAACTACATGTGAAGTGGACTACAAGTTGAACATGAGTGAACAGTGTGATGCGGCAGCTAAAAAGGCCAATGCAATTTTAGGCTGCATCAATAAAAGTATAGTGTCTAGATCAAGAGAAGTAATAGTGCCACTGTATTCTGCTTTGGTCAGGCCCCACCTGGAATATTGTATCCAGTTCTGGGCACCACAATTTAAAAAGGATGTTGAGAAACTAGAGCGTATCCAAAGGAGGGCGACTAAAATGGTGAAAGGTCTGGAAACCATGCCCTATGAGGAACGACTCAGGGAGCTGGGGATGTTTAGCCTGGAGAAGAGAAGGTTCAGAGGTGATATGATAGCCCTGTTTAAATGTCTGAAAGGAAGTCATATTGAGGAGGGAGCAAGCTTGTTTTCTGCTGCTCCAGAGAACAGGACACGGAACAATGGATGCAAGCTGAAGGAAAATAGATTGCACCTCAACATTAGGAAGAACTTCCTGAGAGTAAGGGCTGTTCGACAGTGGAACAAACTCCCTCGGAGTGTAGTGGAGTCTCCTTCCCTGGAGGTCTTCAAACAGAGGCTAGATGGCCATCTGCCAGGGATGCTTTGATTTGGATTTCCTGCATGGCAGGGGGTTGGACTGGATGGCCCTTGCAGTTTCTTCCAACTCTATGATTCTATAATTCTGTGAGCCAACAGGCTTTTTGTGTGAGCATTTATTATTATTAACCTTTATTTATAAATCGCTGTAAATTTACATAGTGCTGTACATACAAACTTTTCGTTAGACGGTTCCCTGCCCTCAGGCTTACAATCTAAAAAGACACGACACAAAACGAGAAGGAATGGTTGTGGGGAAGGGGACCAGGTCCAGAAGTTTTTCTCTACCTCTGAGGCCTGGACCAAGGCAGATGGACTAGAGGAAGGGCTTGGCTTCTTAATGGATGGTTAAAAGGAGGCTTCCTGGGTCAGAGAGGGGCTTGCCTCTGGGAACGCTTCTCTAAACAATATAGTCTTTAACTCAGTTTTGAAACTGGGTAGAGAAGTGATGAGATGTGCATGTGGGGGAAGAAGGTTCCAGGAGTAAGGGGCAGCAAGTGAGAAGGGACGAATTCGGGAGGGGGCAGTGGTAATCCTACACTGGGACAGGAGACCCATTTAGCAGAAGAGTTCAAAGGGTGAGACCCAGAGTTCTGTTTCAGTGCCTACTTAAAACTCCTAAATATGGATGGTAAGGGAGCTACTGAGGTAACCCACAACAGCTGTGATATGTTTGTGTTTTTGCCTGAGGATGTAGCTACACATATAGCAAGTGGACATTGGTTGTCCTGTTGGTAGAGAAGGTCCAATAACCTGAGGCCCATGTGACTACTTTTCAGAACACTAGGGTTTTCTTGGACAGAGCAGAGTTGATTGTCCTGGATGAGGAACAACAGGGATATATCTGAGGAGGCGATCAGTTCCCAAACACAGGAGGTAGACATTTGAAGGAATGTGACACACAGAAGTATGGATCTTTCTGTGAAGCTTTCTCCTATATCAGTGATGACAAGAAACAGGAACAAGAACAACAGCATCAGTCCTCAGAGAACGTGCAGGTGACCATGGAAGGTTCAGCAGATGGAATGGTCCCCAGTCAATCTCAAAGGAGACATGTGGTAGTGGTAGGTGACTCCCTGCTGAGGGGAACAGAAGCAGTGGTTTGAGGCCCTGACGAGGTGTCTCAAGAGGTATGCTGTCTCCCTGGGGGGGGGGGATCCTTGAAGTAACAGAAAGACTGACAAGATTCAGCAAGCCGACTGAGTGCTACCCCTTTCTTTTAGTACATGTGGGAACCAATGACACTGCAAGGCAAAACCTTCACAAAATCATAGGGGATTGTGTTGGAAGCTGAAGAAATTTTTGATGTACAGCTTGTCATTTTGTCTCTCCTCCCAGTTTAAGGAGAGAAGAACAGTGGTGGTGAACAACTGGCTCTGCAAATGGTGCAAATGGTAAATCGTTTCCAAAGTAATCACCAAATCATCAACAAATGCCCTTAATTTGTATACCTCCTTTTTAATACTTATATTCCCAGTTTTTTCATCTTGCCTTCTATTTCTAGTCAGGAGGAGGCCTTCAGACAAAGATTGGGGTGCTTTAGTTGTGTATTCCTGTGTGGGAGAGATTTGGAATAGATGGCCTTTGAGGTTTCATCCAGCTCTATAATTCTGTTGTTTTTTTTCTTGGAAATGTGCAAGAATAGGAGCCAGTAGCATACAAAGCTGCACCGCTCCATGGGCAACCTCAGTGGACACACCCAAAGACCTCTTCAAAAGTTATCAGAGTTTCTGGAAGGCTTGTATGGGAGAATACAGTCCTTCAGATCATCTGTACCCAAGTATAGAAAAGCAAAACAAGATCTTATTCTTAGAAG
Organism: Sceloporus undulatus; assembly: GCF_019175285.1. NCBI lineage: Eukaryota > Metazoa > Chordata > Lepidosauria > Squamata > Phrynosomatidae > Sceloporus > Sceloporus undulatus. The sequence continues at coordinate 353,567,673 of NC_056522.1, read as the reverse complement.
CTTTGTAAGGGGACACAAGGTGGGAGCTGCAAGTTTGCTTGAGGACACTTTAAATAAAAAGGCAGACACAATCCAAGTAGGGTTTCTGAGACAGGTCATCTCTGGGGAAACCCTGAAAATGTCAGTGACAGAAAACAGGTTACGCTGACGTGCTAGGGAGTCCTAACATCAACATACAGCAGATGCAAGGCCACAAAGTCCTGGGAATTAAATTTCTCACGTCTCCTTGGTGCTAGAGAGGTCATTGTTTTCCAGTAGATTTCCCAGTCATTTTGTTTAGCTAAAACTACAGTGAACATTTGCAGAACTGTTTTAACAGAGCTGGAGACATTGTTGCATCTTTCCTTTTGTGTGAGCCAAGCCAACAAAACATAAAAATCTCTGTTGGATGTTACCTTCTAAGCAATAAATACAAAATAGCCTAATTCATCTCTTTTGTTCTGCATTTTCTCAGCTGGAAACAGATCCCACCTCTCTCTCTCTCTCTCTCTGGCTATAATTACAAGTCTAGTGGTGAAGAGCTAGCACTGGAAGAGGAAGGCAAAATACACAGATATACAGTATGACTAGAACCAAAAGCGCCATAATTTTATTTATTACAGTTGAATAGTGTTGGTCTGAGAACTAGTATGGTGCAATGGTTTGATTGATGGATAAAGACTCTGGGAGAGCAGGGTTCAAATCCCTACTTGGCCATGAAAATTCACTGGATGAACATGAGCAAGTCATATTAAAGGTCTGGAGACCAAACCTTGTGAGGATCGATTTATGGAGCTGGATTTGTTTAGCTTGAGCAAGAGAAAACTTAGGAGTGACATGACACCTATCCTTAAATATCTGAAAGGATGCCATTAGGAAGGTGGGGTAAGCTTGTTTTCAGTTGCTCCAGAAACTGAAAGACATACCAGTGGGTTCAGATTATAGTGTATGTATGATTTTTAAGTGATTTTATCTTTTTAAAATTGTATTCTATTTTTTTAACATGTAATCAATTTTAATATTGTAATAGTTTAATTCTATTTTAATGGTCACTTTTGTATGTTAATTATATTGTGCTTTCAAATTGTGAGCTGCTTTGAGTCCCAGTTTGGGGTGGGGTGGGGGAGTAGGATATAACTTAATAATATTCCACCTTTTCCCATTGGGAATCAAGGTGGATTACAGCAATTGTATAAACACCATGAAATAAAATTATAATTCAAAATAAACGGTCCCCTATCCCGACTCTCCCCAAACATAAAAACCTTGATCAAAATTGATTAAAAGAGAATTAAAGAGTAGAATGAGTTTGAAATATCCCTGTGAGGGATTCATTAAAATTGGGATTACATTTAAAAGGAAAGGAGTATCTTCATCTAGGGGAAGGGGGAATGGGGACAATAATATCAGTGAGGGAAGGCAAAGCTAAAAAGGCTAATCTGAAAAGGCCTGCTGGAAGAGATGTGTCTTAAGGGCCTTTAAAGGCTTCTTGAGTGGTAATCTGACGGATCTCGTCCGGCAGGTCGTTCCAGAGCCTAGGAGCGGCAGGAAAAGATGATGATGATGATGATGATGATGATGATGATGATGATGATGATGATGATGAGTGAACATTATCTAAATATCAGAAGACGCTTGACTCTAAGAGATGTTAGACAAATGAATACAAATGCCACAGGAGGGAGGCAGACTCCCCAGTACCACTTCAAGGGAATCCCAGTGGGGATGAACTTTCCCTGAAAACTTGATCTTGCTCCATACTCCACTCTAGAGTTGTGACAGTCCCGGGTTACATAGTCATGAGTTCAAAATATGTTCTTAAAGATGCGGGAGGAGCCTGTGGGAAACTGAATTTATACATTAGGCAAGCCTGGGTGCTTGCTCACACTTTCTCTCACCTGGGCTAAGTCCTCTCTCCCGGCAGACGGGATTGGCTGAGCTTCAGGAGCCTGGGACCAATAACAAGGCAAGACATGGACATAAAATGATAAGGAAAACAGCATTGTAACTATAGGTTACAGAGGGTTGTTCTCACATTATGACAAACGTTTAAATCACATCGGTTCCGTTAATAATAAATAAACTTTTTATTTGTATCCCCTCCTTGCCCAAGATCAGGGCAGGCACCGCAATAAAAAACATCCATTACATACAATAATAAAATCAAAATTACATATACATTATACAAAAAATTAAACAGACTAAAAGCCCCCATGAGCCCATCTCTTTGCCACAGGAGCAGGAGGGAGGCCCACCGGATTTTAAGTGGGGAATGCCTGCTGGAATAGAAAGGTTTTAGATCTTTCTGCAATTGGGCCAGGGGAGGTAGCCGAGCGGAGCTCAGTGGGCGCGCGTTCCAAGGGCCGGGGCGGCGATGGAGAATGTCCTCCTCAGGTGGAGGTGAGCCTGGCCCCATGCACCTTCAGTAATTGCTGCCCAGATTTTCTGAGGGGCGGGACGGAAATATACGGGGAGGCAGGCGGTCCTTCAGGTATCCTGGGCCCAAGCCATCTAGGGCTTTATAGGTAACACCAACGCCTTATATTTGGGCCCAGAAGCGAATAGGCAGCCAGTGAAGATCTTTCAACACCGGTGTTATATGTCTGGCCCTGGAGATGCAGTGACCACCTGGCCCGCCATATTCTGCACCATTTGTAGCTTCCTTTTTTTGGTATACAGGGTTTCCCTCAGGTAAGAGTACGTTTAGCAGATCCAATCTATCTCGAGGTTACCAGAGCGTGTCACTACCAGTTTTCAAGGTCTCTCTGGGCCAGGTATGGGCGCAGCTGGCGAATAAGCCAAAGCTGATAACTGTGCTTGACCATCGCATTCACCTGAGCAGTCAGGTGAAGCGACGAGTCAAGAAGCCCCCAGACTGCGCACGGAGTCCTTCACAGGGAGCGTGACCGCGTCAGGACAGGTGGAACCACCACCGCCATTCCTGGAACAGGGGAACCTATCACAATACCTTGTTTTCTCTGGATTCAGCTTGAGTCGGTGTTTCCCTCACCAGCCCATTACTGACTAGAGACAGGCCACGAGAGAGAGAGACGACCCGTCCTCAGTCACCCCATCAGTCGGAGACATAGAGAAAATGATTTGGGTGTCATCACGTACGATAACCCCGCGCCCCATGTCTCCGGATGATCTCTCCCAGTGGTTCATGTAAATGTTAAAAGCATGGGAGAACAGAATGGCTCCCTGAGGGACCCCAGTTGTTAGGGCCGCATCATCGGAGCACACGTCTCCCAGCTGCACCATCTGGGACCTCCCGGTGAGGTAGGAACGAACCACTGGAGCGCAGTGCCCCCCGATTCCCACCTCTGCCAGGCCCCAGAAGGATACCATGATCGATGGTATCGAAAGCCGCTGAGATGCCAAGAGCCCAGCAGGGACACGCTTCCCTGTCGATGCCCAGACGGAGATCATCGACCAAGGCGCCATGGCATCTCAACCCCGTAACCCACTCCGGAAGCCATTTGAAATGGGTCAGATAATCCGTTTCATCCAAGACCGCCTGAAGCTGGATTGCAACCCGCCTCTCGATCACCTTACCCAAGAATGGCAGCAGCGAGACTGGCCGATAATTGTTATGTACCAGGGGGTCAGGGAGGGCTTTTTTATAAAGGTTTTACTGTGGCCAATTTTAATTCGATGGAAATTGCTCATCCCGCAAAGATGTATTAATAATCCGGCGTAACAATAAGTTACGCCGGTCCCCCGGGCGCTAACCATGAGGGACCAGGGATCAAGAGAGCAGGTGTCTTCCGAACACTTCCGAGGATCTTGTCCACATCATCGGATACTCACCAACTCAAACTGATCCAGTTTAATAAAGTCCACGGAGGCTCTGGATTCCTTACCTAGGTTCTGCTTGAATGTCGGCGTTAAGACCTTCGCTTATCCAAGAGGTTTTATCCACGAAAAAGTTGTTAAATTTGTCACAGCAGGTCTTAGAAGGTTCAAGGATCTGGTTCAGGAGGCAGGAGGGACTGAGTTCAGTCCCTGACCACCCTGAACACAACTCTGCTGGATGCGACTCCGTGGACGCGACACGAGCACCATAGAACGAGTCTTTGCTGCTCGTATTGCCTCTCCGTAGTCCTCTAACAGTTGGTCTAGGAGAGCCTGTCGTCTAAGCAAAGGTGTTTCCGCCAACGGTACTCTAGCCGTCTCATTCCCGCTTCCTTGCGCCGAGATCTTCGTTACCAGGGCTTCGCTTAGAAGCAGGCCTGAGAGGGCGCTTGGGAGCGATATACTGTGTATAGCCCTGAAAGGCCGGTATTCCAAATACCGGTGAGGCATCAACAGAGTCGCCGTCGCTTCCAACATGAGCCCCTCTAAGGCTTCCTGGAACCTTTTGGGTCCATCAGCCTTCGAGGGTGGACCATCCTAACAGGTCCACCACCCCCGGGGGGGATCTGGGGTAGAGATACCTTGATTTTAGCCTCCACCCAGGAAATGATTCCGTCCATGAACAGGGGGTGAAATATTAAGTTATTTCCGCCCACGGATTTTCCGCATCCGAAGCAAAGACCAAATCGAGCGTATTACCAGCGCAATGCGTAGGACCCTGTATCAGCTGGGACAGGCCAGGCCGCCATGGTCTCCATGAATTCCCAGAGCCGCACGGATGGAACATAGCGGCCGTGAGGGAGATGTTGAAAGTCACCCAGGACAAGAGCCTGGGCGTCTCCAACATCAGCTCAAACACCAGCTGTGTCAGCTCGTTACAGGGAGTCCGCTAGCTGCACGGGGTGGCCGATACACTAACAGATCCCTAGACTGTCCCTAGCCTTTAGGGTCAGGTAAATACACTCAATATAGGACGCTTCGGTATGTGGTTCCTGGTGAGGGACACGGTGTTCCTATGTATCAAGGCCACCCCACCCCCGCCCACCTAACTGGGCTGGTCCTTCACCGAGAACCCGCAGGGCAGGCCTGAGCCCACACAGCATCACCTTCAGGCCCAAGCCAGGTCCGGTAATGCAAGCCAGGTCGCAATTACTGTCCTCCACCAGGTCATGGAGGATGTGGGTCTTGTTGTTGATCGACTCTGGCATTGCACAGGAGCACGACAGGGTTTGTGGCACGGTTGGAGCGACCCTCAGGTTCCTTTGGTTGGGAGGGGGACAGGAAGGGGAGATAGATATGATGCACGATCTCTCCTTCCCTGGAAGCAGTCCCACAATCTCCGTCTCCCACCAGCCATACCCCCCCTGCCCCACACTACCTCAATGGGAGCTCCACTCGTAACGACTGTTATCCCTTTCCTCCTAGCCCATGCATCCCCCACATCCATAACCTCCCCCCCACCCTCTGTGACAATATAAGAGGCAGAGGTTAGCCACTCCAGGCATCCTCTGCTCTAAGGGCAAAACCCAGCCCCCTATAACCGGTAAAAGCTGCGCAACTGAGCAGTTGTCGCCGCGTGCTCCTCAGTCCGTGGCGGCACTCCCGGGGCGGTGCACAGCTGCGCACCTCCGACACCCTGGGAGGAGGCCGCCCGGCAGAAGGCGCAGCTCTGCGGCGACGGTGGTCCGGCGAGGAGGCAAAAGGGGGCGTGTCAGAGAGGGCCGGTTGCCCGGCTTTATACCCGCCGCTCTCACCTGGCGGGCTCCTCCTCTGGCTTCCCCCCAGGTGTCTCTTAAAGGCCCTCTCTGCTTTGCGCCGCCAAAACGCCAAAGCCAGCAAGCGTCCAAAAGAGTCCGCCGCGGTGCTCCTCAGTCCGTGGGCGGCACTCCCGGGCGGTGCGTGCGCAGATGCGCACCTCCGACACCCCGGAGGAGGCCGCCCGGCAGAAGGCGCAGCTCTGGCGGCGACGTGGACCGGCAAGGATTCAAAATAACACAGGTGTATCCCACGTTCCAAATCGCTTTTTTTTTCTTCGTTCTCATGTATCAACTGAATCGCTGTAAATGATCCGCTTTCGTTCCTGTTCAAGATGAATCGGTGTATATAAACCCGGTTTTAGCTTTATTTCGTTCGCACACCTTTTGTCGGCTGTCAATCAAAGGACGTCATCATGACGTCACATTAATTCGGAGTAACATACACCGATGTAGCCTGTACCTGTGTTCCCACTACCTGGCCATTTTAATTCGTTATAAATTTTGCGGTGGTTTTTTTTAAAAGAGCCAATTAGGAGGCGCTTATCATCCTCTTCTGTGTCTCCCATATTAACAGCCATAACTCAGTGCTAGGGAATCAGGGAATGGTAGTTTATTATGGCACCAGCACTCTCTGGCAGAGGAGGATAAATGTCTACACAAACACAACAAACACAACCATCCATAGTTCCTCTGAAAGAGCCTCGGTACCAGATGCTTTGCGCCATGGGGAGAGAATCTGGGAAGATTGCTCCCAAGGCTGTCTTGGGAGCATCCCATACCTGGAAAAGCCGGTTCCCCATCGCTTTGGCCCCCCAGGGGAGAGAATCTTTGGGGAAGATTGCTCCAAGGCTGTCTGGGAGCCATCCCATAGTTCCTCTGGAAAAGGCCTCGGTCCCCAGATTCGCACTTTGGCCGAACCATGGGGAGAGAACTTTGGGGAAGATTGCTCCCCAAGGCTGTCTTGGGGAGCCATCCCATAGTTCCTCTGGAAAGAGCCTCGGTTCCCCAGATTGCTTTGGCCGCCCCATGGGGAGAGATCTTTGGGGAGAGTGCTCCCGGGCTGCCTTGGGAGCCATCCCATAGTTCCTCTGGAAAGAGCCTCGGTTCCCCAGATCGCTTTGGCCGCCCCATGGGGAGAGAATCTTTGGAGAAGATTGCTCCCTGGGCTGTCTGGGAGCCATCCCATAGTTCCTCTGGAAAGAGCCTATGGGAAAGTGTGTGTGTTTGCCAAAGCAGATCAAGGAGGAGAAGGCAGTGGGTTTAAGTGGGTAGAGATTCTGGATCCAAAGCCCAGGGTTGGAAAATGGAATCAAGGAGGAGAAGGCAGTGGTTTTAAGCTGGATAGAGACACTAGACAAAAAAGGGGAAAGGGGAACGATCCCAGAGGCAAGAGGCTGCAGACCTAAGAGAGAGGAGAGAGTGAAAGCCGAATAAAGCAAGAGCAAGAGACATCCAGGATAGAAAGGCGGACACACACACACACACACACACACACACACACACACACATATCCAGGGTTTCCTATGTCCCCCAGATCCGTTTGGGAAAGAGAGAAGGAAGGCTCTATTTCCCCCCAGATCGCTGTGCATCCAGCCTTTCTCTGTTACAAATGGTGTTCAGTGGTTCTCCTCAAACAGAGGGGAGGTTGCATCCCACCGGGGGGGGGGGAAAGTCTATGCGAATGGAAGAAAATGGTGCTGGCAATGCAGAAAGAGACCAAAGAGGGTGACACCCCAGGCCAGCCCATCGCGCTCCGCTCCTCCCATCCAGTTAACCCGATTTCAGAGGCTGGTCGTTCCTATTTACATACTCCGATTCCTGTCCCGAATCAAGGAAAAAATGTAGGTTCGACCCTTCTATTTTTTTAACCCGCGTTAAATGACGATAACACAGATCAAATAAAAACCAGCTTTACGATTCGATTTTAAGTGGGAACGACTGCGGGTTACTCTAGAACTGTTCTAGAGTTAATTCGGTTTCCAATAGGAACGCCATTCCTTGGATTCGATTGGTAACCCGGCATAAAGGCCAGTGAGAATCAGCCCATAGACATCTTGAGATGGGGGTGTGGATGGGGAGGAGGGTCTCACTGCAGAGAACCTAGCATCTTGCCACTGCCCTCCCCACACAACCAAGATAGCCACTACCCTGAGTAAGAACAGTTTTTTCATTACAAAAGATCTCCACTTTCGTGGAGGAAAGAGAAAGTCACAGCAAGCAGCCTGACCCATCAGAAGACAACAATGGAAAGGAGCCAGAGGGGGAGGCTGTGGGAGCAGGGAGCAATGAGAAAGGGCCATGGCTTCATTCACATCCTCACCCTCCAAAGGGGAATGGTACATGAAGAAGAATCCTCTCTTTCCTTCCCGGAGAGGGGCCTTGGAAGACCTTGCTGCTGGTGGTGGTGCTGCTGCTACTGATGGTGTCACCCTCAGTGTAGTTTGAACACACACACACATGCACACTCCGCTAGTGATGCCACTGAGAGAAAATGATGACTCCCTGCCACACATCGCCACACTTTCTTATGTTAAAGGGCTTCCACAAATACATCTGTGGCCATTATTTGCAGTGAAAGGCTATGCATCTGTATTCAGATTAAGCCTCTTCTGAATTCAGCAGGATTCTCACCTCATCTGCACTGCAGAAATAATCCAGCTTGACACTGCTTTAATTGCTCTGGCTCAGTGCTATGGAATTCTGGGAATGGTAGTTGGTTGTGGCACCAGAACATGGTGTTATTCCTTGCTTTTCCTAGGGTACAGTTTTCAGGAGGGATATGTGAGATAGCCTGTACCTGCAGCCCATGAAGCCTGTACCTACAACACCATTATTAAGAAAGCATCTTGATCCAGTGAGCAATACAAAAACTTTGTGTGCTCAGAGAGCAATATCTGCAGCGACACAAACCACAAGTTGCTGGCATTTGTTGGCTTTGTGTGCAACAAATATGAAAGTTTATCTTTATACTGGAAAAGCAATGTAATGTGTGCTTTGAAATGTCTACAGTGGTGCCTCGGGTTACGAAATTAATTCGTAACGCGGCCGCTTTCGTAACCCGAAAAGCCTTCGTAAGCCGAATTGCCATAGGCGCTAATGGGGAAAAGCCGCGATTCCGTGCGAAAAAGCCGAAAAAAGCACCAAAAGTTTTTTCGTAACCCAAAAAAACATTCGTAACCCGGAACAATGATTCCCTATGGGATTTTTTCGTATCCCGAAAATTTCGTAACCTGGGTATTTCGTATCCCGAGGTACCACTGTATTTTGTTGCTGTAAGTGTGACCTGATACAATCTTTCCAGAACTACTTACAAGGCAGCTGATTAGAAATGGAAAAAGAATCAGTCATGATTCATGCTTGCCTTAAGATGATATGAGAAACTTTCTGGATGTTAACTTGGCAAAGGATATCTAGGAGATCTATAGAAACAGTTTGTCTCTTGGAAGATATTTTGCTGCTGGCTTAATTTTCTGTTTCCTTTTTTCCCCCAAGAGGCTGAAGATAGGAATTGTACGTTTTTCCATTCTTTCAGCTTGATTTTGATAGGGTTGAAGAATATAAAAATACTTAACTGTGCCATAACTAATTTGGGTTTCATGATCTACAGAGAAATGTTATCAAGCCACATGGCCCAAGTCAGCATTGGACCTTTGTTTGAGATTTGGGCTGAGAATTTTTAATTTTACTAATTTTACATATAGACTCACTGTAGAGATGTTGCGCCTAACACTGAGCTTGGAGGCCCTTTTATAAAACACAGTTATAATGCTGTGATTCCACTTGAACTGCGAGGGCAACATCCTATGGAATCCAGGGGTTTGTAGTTTGGTGTGGCACTTGAGAATTCTCTGGCTGAGAATCCTTCCTAAACTGCAAATCCCAGGATTCCATAGGATAGACCAATGGCTGTAAAGGTGGAATCTTAGGCGTAGACCTGTGTAGTGTGAAAGAGCCCTGGGCAAGTTACTTTTTTGGACTACAACTCATAGAATCCCACAATCAGTGTGGTCAGTGGCTGTGATAGATGGATGATACAGTGAGTTACAGTAACATTTCCAAGCTCTGACCTGACACTATGATGACCTCTCGTGACAGCAGAAGGAATCCTTAAGCCCTTGTCCATCTGTGGGACTCAGGAGGTCTCTGTCTAGATTTTGAGAGTTTCTCTCAGCCACCACCACCACCCAACCAACCTCCTTAGGCCATGCTCCTTCACCAGCCCTGTTCCAGGTGATCTACATTATTTTTATCCCACCTCTCCAATATAATTGGGATGGCTTGCAACAGTAGTAAAATCCATACAGAATCAAAATAAATCCCCTCCTTCCCTTAAATAAACAACCTAATTCCCACATAACAGTAATAAAATACAAATTAAATCATTAAAACAGTCAGAGACGGGGAGACGGGCATCTTGAGGCAAACAGTAGGGAGGTCCATATCAGTGGATGTCTGGGTGAACTATTCAGGGAAGGCCTGTCAGAAAAGATCCATCTTGGTAGCCTTTCTGAAGCTATCAAGATTGGTGATATACCGGATCTCTTCCGACAGGCCATTCCATAATTTAAGAGTGGCAGATGAAAATGCCTTCTGGATAACCACAGCAAGTCCAGGTTTGTTTTTTTTTGGGGGGGGGGGGGGTTGGCTGCAGTTAATTTTTCCCAGAGGACCTAAGTGTGTGGGGTGGATTATATGGAAGAAGGCAGTCCTGCAAGTAGGCTGGACTCAGGCCATGAAGGGCTTTAAAGGTCATCATAAACATTACTGTGCCCGGAAACTAATGGGCAGCCAGTGAAGAGATTTTAGAGCTGGTATTATATGGTCACCTCTAGCTTTTCCAGTGACTAATCTAGCCGCCATGTTTTGAACTACCTATAGTTTACAGACTAGGCACAAGGGTAGCCCCATGTACAGCACATTTCAGAAGTCAAATTGTGAGGTTACCAGCACGTGCAACATGATTTCCAGATCCCCCAGCTCCAGGGAGGGACGCAGTTGGCATATCAGCCAAAGCTGATAGCAAGTATTCCTGACCGTCGCATTTATCTATATTATATTGCACAGCCCCTTGCCTAAGGGGTGGCCTCCAGCTGCCCCTTCTTCAGCCAGATCGGGGCTGCAGTAACCGCACACCGCAGCCCTGATCCAAGATGTCACAAGTGAAAACCAGGACATAGGTGGCCAAGCAGTATCATAGTGTGGCCAAGTTGGCAAAATTTATTAATGAGGAAGGAAAAACAAGCTAGAAGAATAACTGCAACAGTTTCCTTTGACATCTGAAGTGATGAGTCCAGGACTGGTTGGCATATCTCTATACCTGGATTAGGGGACCCAACAACGAGTACCTCCGTTTTGTCTGGATTCAGTTTCAGTCTGTTTTTCAGTCTGTTTATTCCATCCTTCTTCATCCCATAGCTACAAAGATGATGGAGGCAACTTTCCATAGGGATGGTGGGTGTTCAAATGGTGGATGTTTAGTGGCTGGGGCTGACTACAGGAAACAAACTACAATACAATAGACAGTGAGCTTATTCAAGGGAGGGTGAAAGGGTGATCTAAATCTATTGGTAGAACTCTGGGTCTTTTGCAGTAGACCAGCAAGGATTTCTGACTCCCAAATGTTTAACAAAAACAGCAACAAAATGGAAGATTGAATTAGCATATCTATAGTCTCTGTATCAAGTGTGGAACTCAGGTGTTATTGGACTGCAACACCCATGCGTCTGCTAATCAACACAGCCAACTGAAGAATTTTGGAAGGCGTAATCCAACATAAGCTGGAATGATTCCTAGACTGCTCGAGATCAGGGGTGAGGGATGTGCAGCCCTCCAGAGGTGGTTGGATTCTAGTTTCGGTCAGCCCAAGCTGGCAGTCAAAAGTCATAGTAACTGATGTACAGAAAAAAAGAAGCTAGATATCCTCAAGGTGTAGCTACAGGGTGGAATGAGGGTTTTGCCACCCCAGATAAGAATTCTTCTCCCCCATTAAATATTCTTTCAGTCCCCCAAATTTTAAGATTGTAGAATGTGACACTGAAAATCATTCACACCTAGAACTTTGATATTTACCGTGTTCACATTCCCTTGGACACTTTGCTTGCCCTTTTTGTTTGGATGTCTAAATAAGTTTTACATTGCTGTATTGTGAGAAATTTGAGGATTTAAGAAAAGTTCAGGGAACAGAATTCCTGTTCAGGTGCAATGTCCTCATCCCTCCCCACCCCCAGTAGCTATGCCCCTGGGTACCTCCATCTGTTACTCTTGATGGTCTTGAACAAGAAAAAGAAACAGGTTTTTTTTTGTGTGTGTGTGCGCTCTTTTGAATGTTGACCTGCACTGCTTTTGGCTGTGGCCATATCCTGTTCTGTCACCAGGTTCTTGACATAAAGATTGCCAGCTCTGCCCTGGCTGGATCAGGGGTCTTATGTTTCTTTTATGAAAACAGATATCTGATTCTCAACAAACTAATTTTGTGTTCATTAGATTTGTTCTAATTAACAGTGCTGATTATCACATAATTCTATCTATTTCTATGGCAACAAGTTAAATCAGTTCTCCTGTAGCTGAATTTAATAAGATTACTTTGCTGTTGTTAATTGCTTTCAAATTGACTTTGACTTATGGCAACCCTGTGAATGAGAGACCTCCAGGTCATACTGTCATAAACAGCCCAGCTCAGGTCTTGCAGACTCAGGGCCATGGTTTCCTTGATTGAGTCTATCTACATAGATACATTGAGTCTATCCTCTTTTCCTATTGCCTTCCACCTTACCAAGCATTATTGTCTTTTCTAGTGAATCATGTCTTCTCATTATAAATAAAGGTATATCTACACTGGCCATTTAATCCTGGGCTAGTCCAGAGCATTATGCCCCAGAATGGCCCCGGACTGACCAACATCATTGTGCACATGGGTCAGCTGGCCAACACCACATTAGCCCCACTAGTCTGTCCCTCTTGGTTCCACTGCCACTGCTGCTGCAGCCTCATCAGCCAAGCACTGAAAGAGACTGGCCATTGTCATCACTCCTATTGCAATCAGAATAGGGTGCACTACCATGTGATCAACAAGGAAAGGGGCGCTCTACCCCCTCCATTTTGATTCCATGGGTGCCCTGTTCTCACTTCAGCAGAAGTGATGGTGAGTCAGGTAGGATCTCGCAGGAAACTCCCACCCATGTGGCCTGTTTTCAGAACCCTTGCCACTGCTTCACGGGCTCCTGGAATCCTGGTTGATCACACATTTCTGTCCTCAGTAGAAGTGGCAACACATCAGGCAGGCTTTACACAGAGGAGGTGGCGACAGCAGCAGCTGCAGAAAGAGGCTACTCCCTTCCCCTGGCTGCTCAGCATGGGGAAGGGGACTGGTACAGCTCCTTGAGTGCAGACAACAGATTGGGCCAAATTGGACCCAATCTGGCTGTCCACATGCCAAAATAACACAAGGTCCCTCTTGGGATTCTGGAAAACAGCAGGACTTTTGCTTAGTTTGGAACAGCAAATTTAATGGCCAAAAACCACAGTATCTTCCCGAAAGTAATTGTGTCCATGAGGACTGCCAGCATCAGATTCAGGTTCAGTTCAGTGTAGACAAGGTCTAAGATTACTAATTTGTTAGAATTTGTGGTTTTACAAACCATGGATGAAAATAGTAGTCCTCAGCATAGTCATACATTTGAGGAAGTAAGCCAACTCTATGAAAGCTTAAACTACAAATTCTTTCACTCAGTTACAGCCTCAACAGACAGGCGATAAATGCTGGCCTGGGGGTATGGTGTCCACATGATGCACACCTTGACGCTGCCATATGGCAGGCAGTGTCACAGCACAACTTGGTGCTGCGTCCAGATGACGCAGTGCTGAAAGGAGCAACAGAAGGTGCTTTTGCGGCATAAAAAGGAGCCACTTTTTGCACCATGGAAATGTCAGATTGGGGCTGTGGCATGTAGTTGCCACGGCCCCAATCCGGTGCAGAAAGGGACAGCTGCAGGCCACCCCTTAGGGGTGGTCTGTTCAGCTCCTTAGTCTCAAAGGTGCTACAAAATCCCTTTGTCTAGTCTGTGTCAGAGGGCACCCCAATCTGTTTTAAAGTCCATGAGCCAAGGGGTCAAGCCAACACAAACTGGTCTAGAGCCTTAGGCAACATAATCTTAAATAGTAACAGTAACCAAAAAAGTGAGTACTGGACTGAGTATGACAGGCAATCTCTAGGATAAGACATATATACACAAACACCAAATTAAGGTAACTGGTTTATTTACAAGGGATGAGGAAAGGTATGGTTTATGGTTTACAAGGGATGGTTTATTTACAAGAGATGGTGAAAGGTACTATAAATATAGTAATTGTTTGGGAAATATAGCATAACATAACAAATAATAAAAAATATAGCTAAAACATATGTACCACAAAATCCTCCCTAGATGAGTTACAGGAGCACAGGAATAAAAAGAGTGGCGCAAACTAAGCAGAAAATTGTGAGGCAAATGCAGACTATGAACAAAGAGCAAAAGCATCCTTTAAACCACAGCAACTAAAACCCACTTGATCAATCAGTCGCAGGGCCTAAAATCCAAAATGTTCTATCACTTAGTGGATATACAGTTTCCCATGCCAACATGATTTTTCAGAAAATGCTTTAAACAGTTGGGCCTGTTGGTGGCCAAAACACAGCCGTGTGTGTACCTTCAAGTCACCTGTTGACTTATGGCAACTCCATGAATTTTGTAAGGTTTTCTTAGGCAAGGAATGATCAGAGGTGCTTGTCCTAGTTCCTTCTTCTGAAATACAGCCTATTGCACCTGCTATTTGTTGGTTGCCTCCCATCCCCGTACTAACCAGGGCTGACCCTGCTTAGCTTCCAAGATCAGTACAGTAATGACGTCTAAATTCTTTGTCTTTTAGAGAAGTTGAATATGACAGAAATTCACAGAAAACATCTTGTAGTATCATCTTCAGTGAGCAGAACCTTTTGCATACTGAAGGAAGCCACCTGTCCTAAAGCTTACTGAAATAGATCCTGAAATATTTCTGCTGGAGAAAGAGGAACTGGCTTGCCTCAAGGGAGAGGTTTCAGAGCTCTTGCCCTGGGAAGAGATTGATATTTCTGGTCCTTGGCATCAAGGAAAAATGGGTAATTCAAGGTCCTAATGCCAAAGTTTTATCAAGGTAATTGATGCCTCTTGCCACAGGGAGGGATAAATATTTAAAGTGCCTTGCTTCCTGTAATAAAGACACAGAACCTGGACATTTTACTTTTTGGACTACTCTCAGAATCCCCCAGCCAATGTAACCATGCTGGCTGGTGATTCTAATGATAATAGTTCAGGAAAAAAGGAAGCTTTTCTAAGCTGAAGCCAATGCTGTGAATCAGTAGTGAGGATCAAGGCAGCTCTTTTGCTTCTGTCCATGTTATAGAAATGATTCATGATACCACTGGTGAACTGGCAAAACTATGCATGAGATTCTTTTATTTCTGCTTAAATTTCACTCCACATTTCAAACAACTGCTCCAACTGACAACAGAACTCCCCTGTTCAAGATAAACATTTATGTATTCTAACTTTCCCTGATACATCAAACATATTTGAAACCAAGTGTTCTTCTTCTGCCTTTCCCACCATGCTAGTTTACATTCTTTGTTTACATGGTCACTGGTAGTGGGCCTCACTGCTCATTATCATATCTTTTCTTAAAGATAAATAGAAGGCATCATCTCATCATTTCCTGAATGATAACAGGGTGAGAAACAAGGAAGAGAATATAACACAGCCTCCAATCTGTAATCTAAGCAATTAGGTCTGCTCATTAACTTGAAGTGCATGAATGGGCTCTTTGATCTCCAAGGAATTAAAATTCACATATCTCAATCCATGTGTGATTATGCTGGCAAGTTCAGAGTTTGTGCTTGTCTTTGTGTTTCCGGCTTGTCAAAATCTCATTGGTGTTGCTTGATGAATACTGGTTTGCTTTGGAGTCTGTACAGAGAGGTTTACACTACAGGATGGAAATCTTTGGGAATCTTCCCCGATCTAATAAATCTATAAGCAGGCCTCTTTCTGTGACAGGCTATAGGGCCACCCCAAGATAACTTGCTAGTCAAGACAAAGACCAAAATGGCACAAAGACCAAGTGGTCATGAAATCATGGACCACAAAGGCCATCTAATCCATCCTCTTGCCATGCAGGTATCTAAAACTAAAACAACTAAAACACTGAGAGATGGCCATTCAATCTCTGTTGAAGGACCTGCAAAAAAGAAAAGGCCACCATCCTCTGAGACAGTCTATTCAATGGATCAGGTCTCTATGCACAAAAGCCAAATGTACTTGCAATTTAATTTTTCTTCAATATTGGCCATAGGGGAGTATGCTTGATCAAATGAATGGGCAATTTTCACAGACAATGAGGGTTATTCATCCCCCCAGAGCAATTGCCACTGCTGTTACTTTGGCTGCCAAATTTCAACATTGTCGTGGTTTTTTTTTTTTTTTTAAATCCACCTCTATCATTTTAAAAGTGTTACTTAAAAAAACATTTAAACAAGGTTAAAAGGATCAAGGAAACACAAATCTATGTGTGAACAAGGTGTATAGGAAATGGCTAGCCTTGGCAAATGGGAAAGAACTCTGAACCAATAAGAAGTCCCAGGTCTGCAATCCTGGTCCAATCAAATTTACCAACCTTACAGAGTTATCATAAAAATGACTGAGATAATACAGTATATGCAAAGAACTGTAAAGTCTCTAGAACTGCTACAGAAATGCTCAGCTTCATATATTTCTTCCAGTTGCTAATAAGTAAAGAGGTTACAGTGACATATGTAAAACTTGGAGATGCTTATTGTATTTTTAGCTGACAGGACATCAGAGTGACTTTGTTCTGGGGTTGTTGATAGCTGTTCTGAATCTGATGTTCTGCACCTCCCAGACAGTGAAGAAGGTCTTCTACTTAGTTCTGTAGCTTGAAATATGGGACATGACCCATCCAGCTGGTCCAAGAACAGCCAGTGAAAACACTGTTAAGCCAATCACAGTTTCCTAAATCAAAGGGAAAGAGAAGGTCATACAAGGCAAAACAAAAATGGAAAGCTGCCAGAAGCTTTCAGTCCACAAAGCATATACAAAGTTACTGAACTATTAAAGCTATAATCCCAGTAATGTGATAGATATGAAAGCCAGTCTCACTGAAAGATGGTGATTATACAGATCCCAGTCTCTAGCTGAAGCAGTTCACATCAGCAGAAAAGCAAAGTGTGATTTGTCATTTTTAGGTCACTACAGGATGAAAACTGGGTTGGGAGAAATCACTTCTAATGCCTGACAAGGGCTTAGTAGCTTTACTGTGTTTTCAACAAACACACTAAATTGAGGACATGCTGCTGCAGCTGTTCTAGTATAACAAATTTTGGGAAAGTTACTTTTTTGACTAAAACTCTCAAAATGCCCTAGCTAGTATATCCAGGAGCTGGGGATCCTGGGGGTTGTTCTCCAGAAAAGGTAATTTTTCCAACCTGTGGAACACAATGGCTGTATGAAAGTATTGCCTTAAAAAAACAAAAAAAACTTTAATTATCAAAGGACACATCCCAAATACACATATAGCTCTTACCCCAAAGTGCCATGAGAATTTCTGTGGAGAGGTGTTCAGCCAAGCACATTCACACATTCACTTAAACAACAGTGCTGAGAAAGCAGATGGTGGCTTCTATGTTGGGTTGCAGTAAATCTAATGAATACTGTTATTCCCAAATGTACAGGAACTATCAAAGGCACTGAGCCCTATCTCTAACTAAAAATCCCAAGATTCCATAGGACGAAGCTAAAGCACTTAAACTGGTGCACTATTTCTACAGTGTAAATGCACTCATTGGCTCCTAACCCTTGAGCTACGAGAGGAGGAAAAGACTGTCCATCAACAGAATAGGAGTCATACACAGACATTAATTGATGCTAACCTTTGACAGTGGCAATAGCAATGGTAGGGGAAGGGTGAAGAACTCAAAGAGTTATGGGGCATCAAGTGTGGGGGAGCACACCATGAAGTTTTTCACCCCACCATTATTGGATGGGGTTTTGATGCTACCTGATAGGTGGAGCCCATTCACACTACTCAGTTATAGCATTATGATTTTAGTTTAACTGCCATGATTCCATCCTATGGAATCCTAGGGGTTTGCACTTTGGGAAGAACACCTTCAAACATCAGACTGTCTTCCAACAACCCTTCAACTAGAGAACTGGCTCTGTAAAGTAGGACATGACCACTATAGTTGTTTGGTTAACATCAACGATAAATGTAAAAATAGATCTCAATACTTTAAAGTGCAACATCATAATATATGTAAAAGTGCTCTACTAAAGTGCTATGTCAATGCTAAATAATAATGCTAAATAATGCATTTTTTTAAATTTAGAGGCTACAGTCAACCTTTTGTATCCATGGATTCTGCATCCATGATTCAACCATCCACAGACTGAAAATATTCCTCACCCAAAAATTCCAAAAAGCAAAGCTTGATTTTGCCATTTGATGTAAGGGCACTGCTATGCCATTGTACAGGGACATGGCCAGGATTTTAGGAAGGGGGGGAGTCCAGACTAAGTGCCACCATTATAATGGGGCTTGGGCATGGTGGCGCAGCAGCGTGCACCATTCATTTTTCTAATGGAAGGGGGGGGGCCGGCCCCAAAAACCCCCCCCCCCCTTGGCTACATCCCTGCATTGTATATAATGGGACCTGAGCATCTATGGATTTTGGTATCCAGAAAAGGTCCTGGAACCAAACCCTAGCAGATACCAAGGGACCACGGTATATGGATGCTAAATATGATTGCTATGCATACCAAAACTTCATATCATAGTTCTCCTTGTTTGGCCCAAGGCTTTAATTTACTATATTATTAACCTGAGCTTACAAAACTAAACTTGGATTGATAGGACTCCATTTTTCATTGCATTGATGAAAAGAAAGTAACAGAACAGTCTTATTCAGAACAGAATAGTCTTATTCAGGACTGTAGAAAAATGAAGACCTTGGAGAATCTCCAAAGACATTGCAGTTCAGGGGACCTGGATTTCTCAGTGAAATTCCATACTCTTAAATACTCTGCTTTAACTTTTTTGTTTTGTTTTTTGTTTTTAAACAGAACTGCTTAGCGCTGAAGTTAACATGAATCCACAGAAGGAAAATTTCTCCTCCCATCTACAGCCACCTGAGACACCCCTTCCCCAGCTTGTCTGGAAGACTGAACTCATGAACAAAAATGGGAAGGGGCAGAACTTGGAAATGTTATCTTTTTGAACCACAACTCTCTGCTGGCATGTGGATTCTGAGAGTTGTAGTCCAAAAAGTATTTCTCCCTTGCCCCGACCCTGCCCCAAGCTCTCTCTGATAAGAGAGGTAAGGAAACCCCCTAGATTGGGTTTAGATCCAAAGATAAGTTACCTTAAGTAAGGAATGTTTACTGCCCCTTATTCCTCCCTTGAACCCTTCACCTTCCACTTCATTCCACTTTATTCAGGGTAATCACAACCCCCCCAAAAAAAAAAAACTGGAGGAGACTTTCAGGAGTTAGATGTGGCTGCTAGGAATGATATAGAAAATTAGAGATGTATAGGAGGAATAACCCGTATCCTGATTTGGCTCTGCCCTGCTATATTAATCAATTCCAAAAGGCCCCTCATTCCCACCATGAAAATGGGGCCTGTTTGGAATCGATTTTTTGGAAGGGCACGCATGTCGTTCCCATTGGGGCTGGGAATGACAAGCAGCCCTTCACCCCTGCACCCAGTGGCCCCTGGACACCTTCAGAAGGTGTTTCCCTTCTCTCTCCCTTTTTCTCTTGCTTCCCTCCCCTCTCCTCCCTGCGTTACTTCCTTCATTCCTTCTTTCTCCCTCACCCCTTCTTCTTCATATTCCTTCCTACCTTCCTCCATGGCTTCCCTGGGGCTTGCGGCACTGCTGCTGCTCGCTTCATGTTGGCCTACACGGCAGCAGTGCCAGAACCACAGGAAGCCACGGAGGCCTGGCAGCAGCTCCGACTGCCCCGCCAGCCCCGGGGAGGCTGTAGAGGCCTGGCAGCAGTGTCGGCTGCCCTGCTAGCCCCGGGAGAAGTGCCAGCACAACAGCGGGAAGGAAAATTAGGAAGGAAGGGAACCGAGAAGAGGAGGAGGAGGACGGGGCTTTGCGGTCCTTATAAAAAAAACAAAAGCAATCACAAAATTGGTAGAACGGCCTAGCAGCTACTCGCCTTTGGAAGTAGCTGCTTTGCCTACCTATTGATTTTGCAAGAAGTTTGAATTTTTTTTAAAAAGGGTCCAAAACGGCAGCACTGGGGGTGTGTGTGACATCTGGGGATGGATGACACACACACACACACACCTCTGCCATTCTGAAAGAATCAATCCCAATCTGACGTTCCCACATGTTGAACACGGATTGGGATCGATTCTTATCAAAAGAACTACAAAAGAACTGATAACAAAATACCCAGGATTTTGGCGTTTATCCCCGTTTTTTCCCCACTGGAATCGATCAGATGAGGATCTGAATCAATTTTCAGTGGGAACTGGGGCCCTTTAAATCAATGTAGGGTATGAAGTTTTTGGTACTGGAAATGGGCCCTAGGTTAGCTTTTCTTTATTGCCATAAAACATATTACAGTGGACCTGTGGAACTGCTGGGGTTTGATTTTCAGACAGGGACATAGCCAAGAGGGGGGGTTCTTGGGGTCCGGACCCCCCCTTCCATTAGAAAAATGAATGGTGTGTGCTACTGCGCTGCTGCACCCAAGCCCCATTATAATGGTGGCACTTAGTCTGGACCCCCCCCCTTCCCAAAATCCTGGCTACGTCCCTGTTTCAGACACACACACACACACACACACACACACACACCTAGATACCAAAATCTGTGGATGGTCAAGTCCCATTATTACAATGGCATAGTAAAATGGTGACTGTTTTATAACATGACAAAATCAAGGTTTGCTTTTTGGGGTTTTTAAAATATATGTATTTTAAAGCAATGGATGGTGGAATCTGCGGATGCAGAATCCACAGATACAAAAGGCTGACTCTAATGTGTAGCACACAGCTATATCTCATTCTCTTTAATTTACTAGAGGTGTCAGTGACATCCTGGCTGCTATCCTGATAACAGCTTAGATTGCTGTGATTGGGAAGTGAAGTGTTTATTTTATACAGTAAGTTCCACTGGTTGTGCTGGCTGAGAAATCCCAACCAGTAATGTTTCCAAACTCTGCAAACAAGGACTGTTGTGGGGATGAAGTGAGGACCAGAGCCATGTATATTGTCTTGAGTTCATTGCAGAATATGCATGTAACTAAAAAATAAGTGACTATTAATAAATGGGTAAAAACCTGACAGCATTAGTAGCTTCCCATGATAGCTAGATAGATATTTAAATAGTCTCTAATACAGATATGACTGCAAATATATCATACTACAGTACCTGTATTTATGTCCTGGTTTAATGATTCCTCATCCACCATTCCCATCATACCATCACAAAATTTCAGACTATAGGCCTTGATTCATTTAGAAAAGAAAAAGATTCCAAGGGCTATCACCGGAGCAGGACAAAGACAAGCATCCCATTGTCTTATTATGAGGGCAAGTTAATCACAACATCAATTCCCAAAGTGCTTGCCTTTCCCAGTAAATAAATTAGTTCCGTCTCCCTGTGACCTGGTAATCCCCAAAGAGTTGGACTACCAACTCCCTAGTTAGATGTAACCAACATATTTAGAGGGTGTCAAGTTGGGGAAGGATGAATGAAAGTGATGGGGATGAAGGGATGGATGTGAAGGCAACTCACCAGTGGACCCACTTTGCCTTTGGCTGGCTTGCTGTAGAGGAGGCGGACGTTTCTGCTTGAGGACCTGAAGAAGAGCAGTCCAGAATGGAGCCGGTACCCTTGGGACACAACTAGGGCCATCATCCAGGTGAGCAGGAAGAAGTGTTTGATGAATAGAAGCAGCCTTTCCTACTTGGTGGCTCTAACTCTGATGAACTAGATGCTTTTTAGCAAGAGGTAAGCCAGAAACTCAATAGCTAAGTTTTATTTACATGCAGACTGTTGCTCTGCATGTACCCCACATTTACAATAGCCACTATCCAGTGAGGAAACTCATGTTCTCTGACTGCCAGTCTGCTCTCTTGAAGAGAAGAAAAGCCCTCGGATAGTCACCTCCCACAAGCTTACTAAACTGTGTCAGCTGTTGGTGCCCAAGGGATAGGAGGAGCCAGTCCCAGTATCTGGAGAGACTGCAGCCAAGGCAAGCAGAATAAACCAGCAGATTAAAAGCGCTGCATTAACAGCACAATATGGAAACAGGGTTCCCAAATCTTAGGCCTAAATCTCAGCTCCTCAGGGCAAGGGAGAAAATCTCAGGGTGAGAGTGCTATTTTGGAAAGTGTGGGGGACTTTTGTTAACTTGAGTGGCATATTCTGTGAAGTTGTGGCTAATGCTTAATGTATCAAGGTTAACAGAGTCATCAGCAGCTGTCCCTTGTAACAATAGCCTTATAACATCGCCATTGTCCATTTCTTGTAACATCACAATAGGTCACCCATAGCACTAGGGACTTTATCACATGGGGGGAAATTGGGGGTTTAAACTGTCATTATCCCAGAAAAGTCACAGGATCGTAAGAAGATTTTCACACATGTCACAATTAAAGAGGAATTATCCCAGCAATAACTAGGTAGTAACCAGCAACAAATCATTCATAGGATTTCCAGGATAAGTTATTGTCCAGATAAATCCTCTTTAATTGGGACATCATGTGAAAAAATCTTTGGCACGATCGCTTGACTTTCCCAGGATAATGACAGTTTAAACCCCCACTTTCTTCCAATTTTTCCTGTGTGATAAAGTACTAGGTTTAGGCACTGAAATCTCAGGGCCTGGAATATGTCTGACATGGCAACCTTACATGTAAAAGTTACTCTTCTGGTCTATGCCTCCCAAAATTCCCCACCCAGCATACTGGCTGGGGGGATTCTGGGAGATGTGGTGCAAAAGGTAGTATTTCTAAGTTCCAAGGTGCAACAGGCAAAGAAGGGAAGCAGACAAAGGAGGGTAGTCAAAGGGATAGAAATTGCTGCTGGACCTGGGATCCCAATAGGCAGACCTCTTGGTTTCACATCATTAGGGATGGCAAACCTCTTGATTTCATATGCACAAATTTGCAAGCGTGCTCACATTTAGAATGAAAGACCAGAGACTAAAAATAAACAGAACACTAGAGAAACTGATACTAATAAATGGATCTATCCAAAAGTGTTCTTTGAGTGTTTGATCCCTTAAAGGTTTTTGACTCCTTTTATAATCAGTCATATGAGTGCCTCTTTTCTTGTAAGAGGCTCCTGGTTTTGTACACTGATAGGGCAAATCAGTTTCCAAAAATGTTCATATTTGTGATGGGAAAAAACCCAAGCAAACAAAATTTATCAGTTTCCCCATTCCTCCCAATACTGCAGTGATAACTACCCTTTAGAGATGACATATCATTTCCCCATAATGCAAAGCTGTGCTAAATCAAGGATGTTTGGGGTGTTTATTTATTTAAATAGTTTAATATTTCTATGCCACCATTTTATCATGATACCTCAGGGTGGCAAACAGATAAAAAAAATTAAAACAATTCCAAATCAAAACCAATAAAAATTTTCAGCGAGATAAAACATACTAAACAATTAAAATAAATTAAAATAACTTTAAAAGGTAAAACCGTGTACAAGCTTAAACATATATTAGGACTCAGCAGCTATACCAAAAAGCTATGCCTTGACTCAGTGCTGAAAAGAAACTAGTGTTGGTGCCAAAGGGGTCTCCAAGGGAAGGACAATCCAAAAGCTGGGTGCCAAAACCGAGGAGGCCTTCTCTTGTGCCCTCTCCCACCATATTGCCTACACTGGTGAGACACAAAGGAGGATCCCTCAAGCAGATCACAGTTCTCAAGCAGGCATATATAGGGAATTTAAAACCCAGCTCCTAAGTTCTCCTTACCTGATTGTAACACTGCTGCTGGGTCTGCTAGGGAAGCCTACCAAGAGATATTCAAGTCAAGCAAGGAGTCCATCAAAGAGTGCCTCTCCAATGGAGCCCTTCAAATCTGCAGCTGAAATTCTAAACCACTAAACGTGGCGAAACATCAGAAAGAAACTCTTCTAGAACATGGCCACAAAGCCCGAAAAACCCACAAAAAACTATGGAGCCGGCCATGGAAGCCTTTGACTTCACATCACACAATCTTTGCTGTAACGTCTGCCTTTCTATCCTTCAGTGTAACCTAACACTCTCTTTCTCTGCTTGCTATAAAGAACTGAACAAAGAAGCCTCAAAGAACAGTGGCAGTTCACTGAAACTGTCCCAGATGGGATGGCACAGTCCTGATTAATCTTCTGTTGTTCCACTTTTTCAGCTGCTTTTAAAATGTCCCACTTTCTCTCTCTCCTCCTCCACTTCTCCCCTTTTTGTTCTCTGATTACTTCAATTACTGCAAGCAGAGTTCAAAGTGCAAAAGTAGTTTGCACTCACTTCACTCTGCAGAGGAAGAGGAGGGGAAGGTTGGCATCTTGCTCTTCCCAGCAGACTCAGGCAAAACCAGCTCCAGCAGCCTCTTCTAGCTTTTGTGCCCAGCTTCATTAACAACCTTTACCATCTTTATCACACTCTGATGTTGCTTGGCACCTATATCCCACCTTTTTCTGTGAAATGTTAGAGCAGGGGTAGGCAACCTGCGGCCCGCGGGCCGGATGTGGCCCAGCAAGGCCTTGGGACC
>NC_056522.1:353535077-353540269 GCF_019175285.1 Sceloporus undulatus | reverse complement strand
AAAGTTGCCTACCTCTGTGTTAGAGGGTATGCTACCTGTGCCTTACTATCTCTCCTGAAGGGTTGTGAGGAGACTTTCTGTTCTCTGTCCCTAGAGTAAGTCCTATCATTTGGTATAAGACTTGTTCACATGGCAGATGGTGGACATTAGTGGTACCATAACCCCAGTTGTTTATGAGCCCCACTCCACCTCACATGTTCTTCTTTGTTGGAGAATGTAAGTGTTATATATGTCATACAGAAAGAACTTGGAAATGCATGACTATTTTGACAGCTTCTAGGACCGCTCAGCTAGCATGGCTTTATATAAATTTTGGGTGCCATGCAGTCTGAAGCCATGGCCCCT
The DNA here is from genome assembly GCF_019175285.1 of Sceloporus undulatus. Lineage (NCBI taxonomy): Eukaryota > Metazoa > Chordata > Lepidosauria > Squamata > Phrynosomatidae > Sceloporus > Sceloporus undulatus. The sequence goes on along the minus strand of NC_056522.1, from coordinate 353,539,924 downwards.
GACTGACCCCATCGCTAGCCGCCATTATCCTACAAGCGAGCAGACCACGTAGCCAGCAACCCTTGCTAGGCATGGTCAAAGGAAAAAGGTAGATTTAAACCTTCCAGCAGCAGTTTTGGGAGTTACTAGACCGGATTCACAAGCTACCTGAAGCAGGAAGACAATAGCTATAGCTTCCTCGTTAATGAGCCAGTGATTAAATTAACGGCTTGACCATCAAGGTATTCGCTCCCCCTGATAAAGTGCCAGGCCTGTGCTTTGTGTATCCATTGTGTAAGTTTCAGCTTAGACAAAAATAAGTCATCAAGCCTTTTGTCCGCCAGGCTGCCATAGCCTGAAGTTATGTTTAGCGGTATATAAGGACCTCGTTTCCAGCTCTTCCTTGGGCTTGTAGAGCAGACGTTCCGAGCCTGAGTTCTGGGCTTGTAGAGCAGTAAGTTCCGAGCCTGAGTTCCTTGCTTGTAGAACATTTCACTCCGAGCTTGCGTTCCTGGAGCCTTGTGCTCTGCTGAAATCACTTGAAAGAAGCCAAGTTCACTGTCTTTTCGGGCCTCTAGTTAGCTTTGCCTGCCAGAACTCAGCTCCTAGCCACCGCGGCCGCCGCTTTCTTTCCTGTTCCCGCGGCCGTGTCTCACCATCCATCATTCCTCACATCCGACGTCTTGGAGAAGACTTCAAAAGTAAATATTCCCAACAGTGCCTCTCTTCCTCCTTTTACTCCCCGAACTCACCCCTCCCTTGCTATAGCATTGAATGTGTGTGTGCGTGTGTGATCCCTTTTGTTGTGTGGCTTTAATAAATGTTCATATTTTAATTGCACCTCCTTTGGCATCCGAGTCTCTTTCTCCTCAGGGTTGGACTAGATGACCTCTGGTATACACATAGGGACACGATCCCACTGCGTGCGTTGTTAGGACACACCTTTCATATAATTCCCCTAATTTGATCCTTCCTAAGAAAACACATGTAATTTCCCCATCCCCTATCTCTTTAGAGAGCCAGTATGGTGTAAGTGTTTCAGCATTGGAGTACAACTCTGGAGACCAGGGTTCGAATCCCAGCTTGGTCATGTAAATCCCCTGGGTGACCTTGGACAAGTCACACTCTCTCAGCCTCAGAGGATGACAATGGCAAATCCCCTCTCAAGAAACTGGCCAAGAAAACTCCATAATAGTCTTGCCTTAGGGTCACCATAAATTGGAAACCCTTGGAGGCACACAACAACAAACAACAAATCTCTTTAGACAGAAGGACTGTGTGTTCTTTGTTGCTTGTCAGCTAATCTGTATCTGTTTGAAGGTCCTTCTTATCACCATCTGGCTGCCTGGATGTCCAACTTGTGAACAACTGTGTAGAGTTAGCATAAACACTCCATACTAGTCTTATCTCAGGATTTTATGTGGGTGAATGAGCAAGTTTGTTCTTTTGGGCTATTAGATTATAAACACAGTAGTAGATATAGAAACATACACTCTCTTCAGGGAAGAATATAGACATTTCATAATTAAACATTTCATAAGTTATCTGTAACTTTACATTCAGCAAAAGGCATCACACTTTTACCTTCATCAGATTATTTCACATTCATCTCAGCAATATTCACTAACAGGCATTATACATTTATATCTTCTGCTTTCTTCCTAGCAGAAGAATACTTAACACATAGAGGAACTTAAACTTAGTATCTGTGGATAAACACACAGGCATCCATGGAAGATAATATTCCATGGGTGTTGCAATGCATAGCAGCATCCATTATTACTATAATTAGTATTTAGCTATTCAAATAAAAATGATATCATTACTATCAGCTATTTGAAAAGAAAAGTTCTCTCTTCATCTCTCTTACCAGGATTTTCTGACTTTTTATCAGGCAGGAACATTGTTGTCAGTATCAGAACTATGTCTATAACATCCTGATTTTCATCTCTCAAGAAATGGCTTTTATAGTATCTTCAGCCTCTATCAGCTGCTGTTTATATTGCTTGTTGTAAGCAGGCACACCCTGAATAAGATTAACTAAAGTAAAATCCTGGTCTTTTCCAGCTCAAGCTTTATAGCATTATTTACTGCAGACTCACTGCTGCAGTCCAATATCAAAAGTTTGTGTTTCTTGAACCCTCCTTCGCCACCCTCCTATTTTCCAGTTCCGTCTCCCTTTTGAAAAGTGGCTGAATTGCTGTGAAATATTTTAGTTCACATTGTGTAACATATGGGAATTATAAATACTGTTCTGTCCAGCGGTGTACATGTTCTGACACTAGTGCTACTGTAACTGAACAAGATAGAAGGGATCCCAGCAGTGGGCACTTTACCAAGTGCTCCCTCACACCTGATGCAAACCCTGGCTGTACACAAGCCCTGAAACAACAATTACTGACTCTCCTGCAATATACAAACCACCAGCTGCCAAAGTGTCCCTGTACCTTCCCTGTGGCTGCTCAAGTCTCTAGATTCTACAGCTATTAAGGTAATGTCAGTTGTGCAGCCCTTCAGGAGAGATAGTAGGGCACAGGTAACATACCCTCTAACATTTAACAGAAAAAGGTGGGATATAGGTGCCAAGCAACATCAGAACATGATAAAGATGGTAAAGGTTATTAATGAAAATGGACACAAAAGCTAGTAGAGGCTGCTGGAGCTGGTTTAGCCTGAGTTTGCTGGGATGAGCAAGATGCCAACCTTCCTCTCCTCTTCCTCTTTGAACTCAGTTTGTTGAACTGCAACTCCCAACATCCCTCACTATTGGCTATACTATCTAGGCCTGGTGGGGATTGTGACTCAACAACATGTGGAATCACATGATTGTCATCCTTGACCTAGGCCCAATGTGTTGTCGCGGTTAGAATGGTGCATTGGGCTTGGTCCATCTTCTAGTCCCCACTGAGCCATGATACTCACAGAGTAACTTTGATCCAAGCACTCTCTCTGAGCCTACTAACCTACCTCATATGATTGTTCATATGAGAAGAGAAACCATGTACATCACCCTTAAATTCATTGCTAGAAAGGTAGAATATAGATGTTACTATGTGTGGCATAGTGATTTGGGTATTGGTCTCCAACTCTGGAGACCAGGGTTTGATTCCCTGCTCAGCCATGAAACCCAATGGGTGACTGGTTCTCAGCCTCAGGGGAAACCAATGCCAAACTTCATTTGAACAAATCTTGCCAAGAAAACCCCATGATGCCTTAGGGTCACCACAAGCTGGAAATAACTTGCAGGCACACAACACACACACAAACACACACACATTAAATACAGTCTTGATTTCTGTTTAATAAAAATGTATATGGCACTATCAAGACTTATATTACAACCAACCCTCCATACCCATGGATTCTGCATCCATGGATTCAACCATAGAAGGCTTGAAAATATATTTTTTTAAAAGTTCCAAAAAGCAAACCTTGATTTTTCCATAAGAGACACCATTTTACTATGCCATTGTATATAAAGGGTCTTGAGCATTTCTGGATTTTGATATCCATTAAAGATCTTGAAATCTCACCCCAGGGGATATCAAGGGCCACTGCAGGACACCAAAAAAGACCTCTATTTCTGATTATTCTGGAATTCCCTGGTGCTCATTTGCTTCCTTTCCACAGTGTGCACAGAACGAAAAGCCATGCTGATATAAACTCTGGTTAGGTTGCTAACATCCCACAGGAGATTTGTAGACACAATTTCCTCCCACTGTTAAGGCGAAAATGCTGGGAAATGGTGACCTGAACTCTCAAAGCAACTGAGATCTGAGAAACATATTCTCAGGGCTCAGTGTTCCTACATTTGATGCAAGTTGATCTGAAAATTCTGGCACTTTGTTACAGTGCAGACAGTCAGGACTCCCCTTTCTCATATAAATGCTCCGCTGTGTGCTCCTTTACTAGTATGATCTGCTTTTATATGCTATTATAATATGCTTTTATCCTGATTAAATTATTTTATTGGTTCTTCTGGAGTCAGTTTCAATTGTTTATCTTGCTTTAATGAAGGGCAGGATGAAAGTATTTTAGTAAAGAAAGAAATATTCCTCATTATATTTCTGTACACTGATATTCATGTTTACATGGCAATATTTATTAGTGAACATCAGCATTCATTTTCCTCACTCTTCTAACAAATTTCCGGAATGGCTTACCACAAGTGTGGATACACTTTAAGCCAGCGATGAGCAAATGGAAAAGATTTCTAGATCATTCCTTTTTAAAACCTCTCCTGGGTCCAAAACACATTGCAGAATTAATCCAATTTGAGAACACTTCAACTGTTTTGGACCCTGGTCTCTGTGGGCCTACCCACCATTTTTATTGAAACCAGAGTGTCTGGAATATCACTTCCCATTAGGGTTGCCATAACCCGGCGGCCCCCGTGACAATCACGCTTTTGGGGGGGCCCTCCCAGTCCCGGTCCGGTTTGGGCCCCTACCCGTGCCTTGTTCCCGGTTTGGGGGCCCACTCCGGCCATTGCCGCTGCTGCTAATGCGGCTGCTGCAGCGCCAACCCACCTCCTCCTCCGGCTCCGCCTTCCTCCTCCTCCTTGGTGGCAGAAGCACCGCTGCCACTGCGCCTCGAGTGTGAGGGCTTGCGGCCTCAGTAGGGGCCAGTGGCAGCGCGCGCGCCTGCCCCACTTCCCTCCGCGTGTGCGCGCCTGCCCCGCTTCCCTCCACGCGCATGCGCCTACCCCGCTTCCCTCCGCGCGCGCACCAGCCATCATAAGGAGGAGGAGGGGGGAGAGGAGGGGGAGGAGGAGGAAGAAGCCGGAGGAAGGGTGCCTGAAGGCCAGGGCAGAATTGGGCCAGAGGAGGAGGAGGAGGAGGAGGAGGAAAGCTGAGTCAGTGGCCATT
>NC_056522.1:353515639-353532077 GCF_019175285.1 Sceloporus undulatus | reverse complement strand
CCTACATTTGTCCTGGTTTGGAGGTCCTCACTTATGGCAACCCTACTTCCCATTCAGCCCACAATGTTGCTGGAGAGTGGTCCACAAACCACACAATTCCCACTCCTACTTGAGGCCTGTGGTGGTGGAGGAGGAGGATTATATGGCCTTCCAATGATGTTGGATTCCAATTCCTTTCAGACCTAGCTAACACAGAACTGCACTTTAACAACATCTGGAAGACTATGGCGGGATACAAACCGCCATTTAGTACGTATAGGATACGTACTAGGGTTAGGAAGGGGCGGTGCTTCCGCACCCCCCTAACCCTAGTACGTATCCTATACGTACAAGATGGCGGCGCACCTTCTACATGAGCGCCGCCATCTTTACGTACTGGACGCATAGCGTCCAGACGTGTTGCGGCGCCTATGATGTCGCGAGTCCGCTCCAGGCGCCTTGCGACGTCATAGAGGCGCCGCAAGAAGAAGCTCCGAAATGGAGCTTCTTTTTTGCTCCGTGCGGGAGTCGCGCGGTTTGGCTGCTGCGGCTCCCGCACGGAGCAAATGGCGGCGGCGGGGGAGCGCCGCAAAGCGGCGGTTTGTACCCCGCCTATATGATTCTTTGGCCTACAAGGTTTACATTCAAAGACATAGCTGTGTTAGTCTGAAGGGATCTTGCTTTGAGATTAATTGACAGAACGTTATAGCGTAAGCTTCCATACACAAGGTAGACATAAGGCATCTGATGGAGTAAGCCTACTCTATGAAAACTTATTGTGAAACATATTTCTCTTACTTAGACTCAGGGGTGGTACAAGATTTCTTTGCACTGTTTACTTTGTTTTTCACTAGTTCCATCAAGTACAGTGGGTCCATGGTATCTGCTGGGGTTTGGTTCCAGGACACCACGTTGATACCAAAATCCATGGATGCTCATGTCCGATTAAACACAATGGTGTAGTGAAATGGTGTCCCATATATAAAACAGCAAATTCAAGGTTTGCTGTTTGGAATTTATATCTTATGGGGGTATTTTCAAGCCATGGATGGTTAAATCGCTGGATAATGAATCCATGGATATGGAGGGTAGACTGTGTACAGCCAGATGCAAAACACTGTCTCCAGGAGGTAGGCAAAGAATTGCAGAACAAAGTGCCTCTGACCATATTCTCAATCAAAGGATTTTTTTAAAGTATCAGGGGATGGGGGTATTAAAAAAAGAAGAAGGATGAATGCACGTGACACAAACACTGAACCCTCTTTTAAACTGGCTTCCACTCCCCTTTAAAAACATTCTAATAATATTTTTATTATATTAATATCCATTTTTAAAATTAGTCAATCAATCTTAACAGTCATAACAGTTCATAACAAATATGTCATAACATAACCCCTGTAACATAACCTCCCCGATACCATAACATACATAACATATATATATAAACATTAAAAACACACATGAACTAATCTTACTTAACAGTTCTTGGTTTTATTTGTTCCTTAACACACTCTCTCTCTTCATGTATATTTTTATGTCCTTCTAGTATACAAGAAATTTTGTTGTAATGTCCTCTACTGTTTATAATCTCATTATAACTTATAAACAACTCCTTTAAAAAACGTTTTCTATCTTTAAGGTTGCTGACTAAATCACCCAAAAGAAACACTGGTTTTGTGAAAGACCCTGACCATTAAGAGCAGTGCGAATGACAAACATGTGTTTATAATTTCTATCAAGGTGGATGGGTGTGGGGTTAATTTTCAGTGAGGCTTTTCACAGCTCAGGAACATGCATTAAAATGAATCACAATCAGCCTAGCAGACTGCTGTGAAAAGTAGCTATGGCTGTCAAAATTTTCTCTCTCTTAATTCCCATCCAGTTTATAGTTTCAAAAGCCATGCACATCCATTGCAAACAGCACCACCTAGTGGTCCCTACTTATATTGCTTATGTACTCCACTTGAAGGCCCTTCTGATGCTAATTCTTTATTTGCAAAAATAAAAACAAGGGGGAAAATAGAAACAATGAGTTTGCAAGATGAGTGATGTATCTGTAAACAAAGAAGATACTGTTTCCTCTTAACCCTGATCTATTTTGTTGATGCTTTTCCCCCCACTGATTGTAATAACTTTATTGAAAGGAGATTAGTTTATTTATTGATGTTTCTTCTTCTCTTTCTAATGCAGGGACAGGACTGCTGCAAGTCCCAGCAGCTCTAGCCAGCACAGCCAATGATGAGGAATGGTGGGAGTTACAGTCCAACAACATGTGGCAGACTAGCAGTGTGTAACTAGAGGGGTGCAAAATGAGGACATTGCCCCTCTCAAATAAGAATTCTGCTTCCCTAATGAAATTTTCTTTCAGTCCCCAAATTTTTAGCATTATAGTAACTTAAAACTTCACTTGACCATTTAGAAATACAGTTTAGTTATTCAAAGAAAAGAGACAGGCAAAGTTGTTCTCTATCTTCAAGTCATTTTCCAGTTCTTGACAACCCTATAACAGGGTGCTTTTGGTAAGATTTGTTCAGAGGAGGGTTGCCTTTGCCTTTCTCGGCAGCGAGAAAGTGTGACTTTCCCAAGATAAGCCAGTTTTGGAGAAACCGAGCAGGGCTCATGGCTGAGCAAAGATCTGAACCCTGATCTCCATGGTCACAGTCCAACACACAAACCACTACCCCATGCTGGCTTTCAAAAATATGTGTTATGTAGTGTGACTGTCACATTCAGTAACATATTTACTCTGTTTAATGGTAGGACTAGTCATGCAGCTGATCATTTAATCATCTTATAATGCCACCTCACTGTATTAGAGGTTTCTTCCCCTTCAGGAAATAATAGGACTGGGCACTGTATGTGTGTGCCTTGTTGAAGTAGGCATAACAAGATACTTCCATCAACTATAGTCTATTTCACTAAAAGCTAGAAAAGTACCTCTCAGAGTCAATTCAAATTGTTATGTACTGAACAGTCTTTGTAGTCCAACACTCAAACTACTACACCACTCTGGCTCTCTAAAGCAAATAGACCAACGGAATAAGAAGCCAGCAAATATAACAATTTGAGTTTTATGAAAGTGAAGGAAACTTTCATTGGGAAGCGGAATTCTTATTTAGGAGACAGTAACCTCATGTTTAGAGAGCCAGCCTGGCATAGCAGTTTGAGTATTAGACTAAAACTCCGGAGTTCAGTTCCCAGATCAGTCATGAAACCCACAGGATGACCTTGGACAAGGCACACTCTCTCAGCCTCAGGAGAAAGCAATGGCAAACCTCCTCTGAACAAATCTTGCCAAGAAAATACCATGATAGGTTTGCCTTAGGGTTGCCATAAGTCAGAAACAACTTGAAGGCACACCACCACAACAGCCTTCATATTTTCTACCCTGCATAGTTACATCCCTGAGGACTGAACTAATGCAATGCAGTATATATCAAAACATCCTTACATCACCGTAGGCACATCTGTGCTTAAGTCCGTCCAGCAGTTCACCTACCTGGGAAGCATCATCTCCTCAGACGCCAAGATTGATAAAGAGATCGATCACAGACTGGCAAAGGCATATAGCGCATTCGGAAGGCTTCACAAAAGAGTCTGGAGTAACAAACACTTGAGGCGAAGCACAAAAATCAGTGTGTATAGAGCCATTGTACTGTCTATTCTCCTCTATGGGTCTGAAACATGGGTCACCTATCGCCAACACCTACGACTCCTTGAACGCTTTCATCAGCGCTGTTTACGCACAATTCTAAATATACACTGGACTGACTATGTGACAAATGTTGTTGTCCTTGAGCAAGCAGGGATCACCAGCATTGAGGCCATGTTATTGAGAATGCAGCTGCTCTGGGCAGGACACGTTTCTAGGATGAAGGACTATCGCCTCCCCAAAATAGTATTTTACGGTGAACTCGCCGCGGGTCAGCGTAAGAGGGGCGCCCCAAAGAAGAGATACAACGACTCCCTGAAACAACATCTCAGGCTTGGCCAGATAGATCACCAACAATGGTCCTCCCTGGCCTCGCATCGGGAGGCATGGAGACGCACTATCCATGACGCTGCGGCCTTCTTCGAAAGCTCACGCCAAACGAGCCTCGAAGAGAAACGTCAACACAGAAAGAACCGCAACCTGGAAACATCACCCAAGGAGACTTTCTGCTGTGCTTTCTGCAACCGGACCTGTTTATCCCAAATTGGCCTGTTTAGTCACCAACGCGCTTGTACAAAGCGCGGGATGAGTCCTTCCTGAATCTTTGTTCACGAAGCAAAGCCAGAGAGAGAGAGAGAGAGTTACATCCCTGAGGACTGTACTAATGCAATGCAGTATATATCAAAACATCCTTACAGCACCCGGAATAAGGAAAATGTAGGGCTGGAGCACATAGGGAAGATGGGGAACAGGGACAGATTTTGAGGCCTTTGTTGCCCTACACAAGCTGAAGCACTTTATTCAGGCACAACACTTGGATAGGGGTTGAGTCTGTCTCCAAACCACACATTTTCTTCAAAAGGAGGGACATGATTGCAGACTTTAGGAAAATACTTTTGGACTACTACTCCTAGAATTCCCCCAGGGAGGAGAAGGGGATTTTGAGAATTGTAGTAATTTCCCAAGCTCTTCCTCAACTGAAGGGAGATAAATAGACATCACCCCTTTCAGATCTTTGTTTGCTATTCAAAAGGACAGTTATTGAGAAAACTTGGGCAACTGTTCCCAAGGCAACACTTCAGCAGTTCTGCTTAACAAAATAGCATAAATAAAATAAAATAAAATAAAAATTTAAATTTATATTCCCCCTTTCTCCCAACATGGGACCTAAGATGGCTCATAGCATGAATTAATTTTATATCGCACTCCCCTCCAAAAAAAAATGGGATACAAAGTGGTTTATAAATAAAACAGTGCAATTAAAACCATACAGATGTGCATATTAAAACAGTATTAAACTAGTACAATATTAAAATCACTCATTAAAAGAATAAAAATGGCCCCACTGCACAATTTTGGGAGAAGGGACATAATTCTGTAATGCAACACATTCCTTACAGTACCTACAGAAGGTTGTAGGTTCATTTGTCCATTTAAAAAAGAGTTTGGAAAGGTGCTGTTATGGTGCCTCAAAGTTGCATAATCAGGATGAGTGGAGCAACACTGCCATCATTCTGGAGACAATGATTGATTAACTGATGGACAGACAGACAGATAAAATTAAAGAATGAATGAGCAAGCTCTGAGTGGCCCTCCAGATGCTGGTGAAATATGTACAACTGTATCTTCCAGATGTTGCTTATGCATAGCAAACATAAAATGCTGAAGAAAGCTGACAGCTGAAGTCCACAATATCCAGACGGCCACACAGTTTCCATCCCTGCAATTAAATAAGGTCTTGAGTCTTGCTCTAGCGAAGAACAACTTTCTATTGTTGGTTTTAAAAAACAGCAGGGCCAAGGAGGTCCAGAAAGTCCCAACACCTACAGAACTGAGCATAGGGTCATATACGGCCTACTAGACACATTATTCTTACCTCCTTGCTAAGCTCTTGAAAAATGGTGTGCTGTTCCACACACTTGTGATACTGCCACACTGCAGAATTAATGCAGTTTGAAACTGCTTTAAAGCCAGTTTAGCATAGTGGTCTGAGTATTGGACTATGACTCTGGAGAGAAGGGTTTGATTTCCCACTCAACAATGAAACCCACTGGGTGACTTTGGGCAAGTCATATGTTCTCAGCCTAAGGGGAAGACATTGGCGAACCTCCTCTGAACAAATCTTGCCAAGAAAACCTCATGATAAGTTTGCTGTAGGGTCTCCATAAGTCGGAAATGACTTGAAGGTACACAACAACAACAACCGTCATGGTTCCATTCTGTAGATCCTGGAATGTGTAGTTTGTTGTGGTGCCAGAGCGCTCTGATAGAGAAGGCTAAATATTTCACAAAACTACAGATCCTAGAATTCTCTAGCACTGAGCTATGGCAGTTAAAGTGGCGTCAAACTGCATTAACTCTGCAGTGTAGACACAGCCTCAGGCAAAGATGTCTCAGGCCTTTCAGGCCCAGGTGTCCTTGGGTCTGGTGTTTCCTCTGCAGCACTGGTTCCTTGGCCTTGGAACTTGGATTCCAGAATCATGATAACTGTTGAACACATCAGTATGTGAGGTTTTGAGAAGAGAGTTTCTGATGCATAACTTTACCTCATTTATATACCACTGTATATTTGAAAACAATTTTTAAAGCGCCAAATTTACTGCCAAAATATCCCATCTTACCTCCCTTGTTTTATAATCATCTCTACATATATCTAGATTGCTCTTTAATCTCTGTGGCAAGTTAGTTATTTTTGCATGTGTTTGTGTTCTCCCTTCTTTTAAAAAGAAAACCCCATCACGTTATCTCTATGTCAGAAAATCTTCAGCTAGTTAATCATGTTTAATGGTTGCTTCCATTAAATTACTAGGGTCCTTCAAAACTGCTGAGGCGTTGATTTTCCACCATCAGCTGGAAACAGAATTAAAATTGTGGTTTCACATAGCAGTTAATAGGGCACTGTATGCATGGCAATATCCTTCCCCATGGAGATCCTTCAGTTATGTTTATTCACAAGTAAATCTCCCTCAGCAAAGATCTCTTACAATGTTAATAAGTAGTTTTTGTCTAGGGGCTTTGCACCTTTCTGTTTCTCCTGTTCAGCACAGCCAAGGATTTATGATGAATTGTTTCTTATTATATAACTTTTGCTCTTCAAAAAGGTGTTGTTGCACTGTAAAAGAACAGAGGGAAGAATAATAGGCAACTAAGCCATGGCTTTCAGACAGAAGCTGACAAATTAGGGGACAACCACACACACACTAGCGACATTGAACAGGAATCAATAAGAGGAGTATACTTTCCAAATAATTAGCTTTTAATTAAAGGGGTAATAGTCCTGTTTTGCCTGCAGTTGTGCATTACTGCAAAAAGCAAAAACTTATTATCTAGATTCTTCAGTAAAAATGAGTGAAAGATAGCAACTCCCCTTTTATGGCCAGCACAGAAGTTACTCGTCTTTCAGGCTCATAAAAGCCAGTAAAAACCATGGCAACCCTGTATTATGGGCACCAATATTCTATCAGCTTTTGTCTTCTTCCTCTTTGTGTCACTAAACAAAAGAATGTTCTGCTTCAATAATCACTACCAAATGTCCAAGGTCCTGCAGGAAAACCCAATTATTATATTCTTCAGGTTTCCTTTTCATCTGCCAAAGCCAACAATTTATGACCAAAGGGACTCTGAGCTTCTGATACAATGCTCTTATCATCCCTTTATTCTGATGTCAAACATTCATTAGTGAAACCATAGTCACTGCCACCACTCCTGACAGTGAGTTTTCATAACTGGCAGAAATTCAACTATTAGAATCTGCCTGCAAACCAATATGGTACACAAACTTGGTCATTAAAAACAAAGCTGGCCTTGTTGCATTTCTGCCAGTGATACAGCTTTAAAGCCACAAACCACATGGGGAGGAGAAGAGCGGAACATTTAATTTGGCTGCAATCTGCATCTATCTATCTATCTATCTATCTAGCCATCCATCCATCCATCCATCCATCCATCCATCCATCCAGTGAATATTGTTCAGACACACGCAGGCTGGCATAGGCTTTATAGATATTTTAGCCAATATTTCCCATCATCTTCAATGAATATGACCACTGAGGATAAGAGATTATGGGAAATATAACTCAAATCCTCTGAAGAACAAAAAGTTCTCCACCCCTACTTTCAGATGTAAATAAATTAAATAAAATAGTTGCACAGTGCTCATGAGGTCCAACAAATGGATGTCTCTCATCCTCTGACTGCATCTGCACTGCAGAAATAATCCAGTTTTGTACCACTTTAATTACCATGATTCAGTGCTATGAAATTCTGGGAGCTGTAGTTTTGTGAGACATTTATCTTTCTCTGTCAGAGAGCTCTGGTACCACAACAAACTACAGTTCCCAGAATTCCATAGCATTGCCCCATGGCAGTTGTGTCAAACTGGATTATTTCTGCAGTGTGCATAGGGTTGCCATAACCCGGCTGCAACCGGGATTTTCCCAGTTTTGGCGGCACCGGGCCCCTCCCGTCCTGGGTGCTGCCAAAAACCGGGACAACCCCGGTTGCAGCCGGGTTGGCCGCGGCCCGGGGGCTGGCCCTCATCCCTCCGACACCGCGCATGGGGCCGCGCATGAGGAGGTGGAGGAAGGGAGGGCAGCGAGGCCTGGAGCGGAGGAGGCGAGGTGGAGGCAGCACCTCCTGCACGCGGCCGTGCCACCTCCCGCCTCCCCCCCCTCCTTCCCGGCCTCTGAGGAGGCCTCGGCCCCCTCAAAGGCTGGGAAGGAGGAGAGGCGTTTGCGGGGGGCCCCGCGGGCTCCTTCTCGGCCTCCTCAAAGGCTGGGAAGGAAGAGGTGGCTGTTTGCAGGTGGCCCCCGGGCTCCTTCCCCCAGCCAGAGGACGCCTCGGCCCCCTCAGAGGCCAGGAAGGAGGGATGAAGGCCGCCTGCAATCGCGGGCGGACCCGCGGTCTCTTTCCCGGCCTCTAAGGAGGACTCGGCCACCTCAGAGGCTGGGAAGAAGCACGGGGGGGGGGGGGGGGGTGCCCCGCCTTTTTTTTCCCTTAAAAGTCCTACATTTTAAAATGCTGTCCTACATTTGTCCCGGTTTGGAGGTCCTGACTAATGGCAACCCTAAGTGTGCATGAAGTCTCTCTCTCTCTCTCTCACACACACACACACACACACACACACCTTACTTCGAACTCAGGGGGTTACCAAGATTTTCTTTGCACTGTTTACTTGTTTTCCCTAGTCCATCAAGTACAGTGGGTCCATGGTATCTTGCTGGGGTTTGGTTCCAGGACACCACGTTGATACCAAAATCCATGGGATGCTCGTGTCGATTAAACACAATGGTGTAGTGAAGTGTCCCCTATATTAAAACAGCTAAATTCAAGGTTTGCTGTTGGAATTTATATCTTATGGGGGATTTTCAAGCCCATGGATGGTAAATCGCCGGATCCTGGAACCTAGGATCATGGAGGGAGATGTGTACAGCCAGATGCAAACACTGGCTCAGGAGGAGGCAAAGAATGTGCGAACAAAGTGCCCTGTGACCCTATTCTACTCAAGGATTTTTTTTAATAGTATCCAGGGGATGGGGGTATTAAAAAAAGAAGAATTGGATGAATGCACGTGTCCACAAACACTGAACCTTCTCTTTTAAACTGGTTCCACTCTCCCTTTAAAACATCTAATAATATTTTTCTTTTTAATATCCATCTTTAAAATTAGTCAATCAATCTTAACAGTCATAACAGTTCATAACATTGTCATAAACATAACCCTGAACATAACCTTCCGATACCATAACATACATAACATATATATATAAACATAAAAACCACACATGAACTAATCTTACTTAAACAGTCTTGGTTTTATTTGTTCCCTTAACACACTCTCTCTTCATGATAGTTTTATGTCCTTCTAGATGACAAGAATTTTGTTGTAATGTTCCTCAATGTTTATATCTCATTATACTTATAAACAATCTTTAAAACACGTTTTTATCTTAAGGTGCTGACTAAATCACCCAAAAGAAACATGTTTTGGTGAAAGACCCTGACCATTAAGAGCAGTGCGAATGACAAAACATGTGTTTATAATTTTCTATCAAGTGGATGGGTGTGTGGTTAATTTTCAGTGAGGCTTTTCACCGCTCCAGGGAACATCATTAAAATGAATCACATTCACAATCAGCCTGCAGACTGCTGTGAAAAGTAGCTATGGGCTGTCAAATTTTCCTCTCTTAATTCCCATCCAGTTTATAGTTTCAAAAGCCATGCACATCCCTGCAAACCGCACCACCTAGTGGTCCCTACTTATATTGCTTATGTACTCCTACTTGAAGGCCCTTCTGTGCTATTCTTTATTTGAACAATAAAACAACAAGGGGGAAAATAGAAACAATGAGTTTGCAAGATGGTGATGTATCTGTAAACAAGAAGATACCGTTTCCTCTTAAACCCTGACTCTTTTGTTGATGCTTTCCCCCCACTGATGTATTAACTTTATTGAAAGGAGTTAGTTTATTTATTGATGTTCTTCTTCTCTTTCTAATGCAGGGACAGACTGCTGCAAGTCCCAGCAGCTTGCCAGGCACAGCCAATGATGCGGAAGTGGGGGAGTCAGTCAACAACATGTGGCAGACTAGCAGTGTGTAACTGAGGGTGCAAAATGGGGACATTGCCCCTCTCAAATAAGAATTCTGCTTCTAATGAAATTTTATTTTCAGTCCCCACATTTTTAGCATTATAGTAACTTAAACTTCACTTGACCATTTAGAAATACAGTTTATTATTCAAAGAAAAGAGACAGGCAAAGTTGTTCTCTCTTCAAGTCATTTTCCAGTTCTTGACAAACCTATAACGGGTGCTTTTGGTAGATTTGTTCAGAGGAGGGTTGCCTTTGCCTTTCTCGGCAGCGAGAAAGTGTGATTTTCCCAGATAAGCCGTTTTGGAGAAACCGAGCAGGGCCATGGCTGAGCAAAGATCTGAACCCTGATCTCCATGGTACAGTCCAACCACAAACCACTACCCCATGCGGCTTTCAAAAATATGTGTTTGTAGTGTGACTGTCACATTCAGTAACATATTTACTCTTAATGGTAGACTAGTATGCAGCTGATCATTTAACCTATTCATAATGCCACATCACTGTATTGAGGTTTCTTCCTTCAGGAAAATAATCGGACTGGGCACTGTATGTGTGTGCCTTGTTGAAGTGGCATAACAAGTACTTCCATCAACTATTAGTTCTTTCACTAAAAGCTAGAAAGTACTCTCAGAGTCAATTCAAATTGTTATGTACGAACAGTCTTGTAGTCCAACCACTCAAACTACTACACCACTCTGGTCTCTAAAGCAAATAGACCAAACATAAGAAGCCAGCAAATATAACAATTTGAGTTTTATGAAGGTGAGGAAACTTTCATTGGGAAGCGGAATTCTTATTTAGGAGACCGTAACCTCGTTTAGAGAGCCAGGCCTGGCATAGCAATGAGTATTAGACTAAAACTCCGGAGTTCAGTTCCCAGATCAGTCATGAAACCCACAGGATGACCTTGGACAAGGCAACTCTCTCAGCCGCAGGAGAAAAGCAATGGAAACCTCCTCTGAACAAATCTTGCCAAGAAAATACCCTGATAGGTGCCTTTGGGGTTGCCATAAGTCAAAACAAATTGAAGGCACCCACCCACATAAGCCTTCATATTTTCTACCTGCATAGTTTCATCCGAGGACTGTACTAATGCAATGCAGTATATATCACAACATCCTTACATCACCGTAGGCATATCTGGTGTAAGTCCGTCCAGCAGTTCACCTACCTGGGAGCATCATCTCCTCAGACGCCAGATTGATAAAGAGATCGATCACAGACTGGCAAAGGCATATAGCGCATTCGGAAGCTTCACAAAAGAGTCCGGAGTAAACAAACCTTGAGGCGAAGCACAAAAATCAGTGTGTATAGAGCATGTACTGTCTATTCTCTCTATGGGTCGAAA
This sequence comes from Sceloporus undulatus, assembly GCF_019175285.1. Lineage (NCBI taxonomy): Eukaryota > Metazoa > Chordata > Lepidosauria > Squamata > Phrynosomatidae > Sceloporus > Sceloporus undulatus. The sequence goes on along the minus strand of NC_056522.1, from coordinate 353,520,506 downwards.
CCTGGGTCCCGCTCGCCAACACTACGATCCTTGAACGCTTTCATCAGCGCTGTTACGCACAATTCTAAATATAACATGGATGACTATGTGGACAATGTTGTGTCCTTGAGCAAGCAGGGATCACCAGACCTTGAGGCCATGTTATTGAGAATGCAGCTTGCTCTGGGCGGCACGTTCTCGGATGAAGGACTATCCCTCCCCAAAATAGTATTTTACGTGAACTCCCACGGTCCGCGCTAAGAGGGGCGCCCAAGAAGAGCTACAACGATCCCCTGAAAACAACATCTCAGGCGTGGCCAGATAGATCTCAAACAATGGTCTCCTGGCTCGCATCGGAGGGCATGGAGACGCACTATCCATGACGCTGGGCCTTCTTCGAAAGCTCACGCCAACGAGCCTCGAAGAGAAACGTAACACAGAAGAACCGAACCTGGAAACATCACACCAAGGAGACTTTCTGCTGTGCTTCTGCAACCGGACCTGTTTATCCCAAAATTGGCCTGTTTAGTCACCAACGCGCTTGATCAAGCGCGGGGAGGTCCTTCCTGAATCTTGTTCACGAGCAAAGCCAGGAGGAGAGGAGAGTTACATCCCTGAGGACTGTACTAATGCAATGCAGTATATATCAACATCCTTACAGCACCCGGAATAAGGAAAATGTAGGGCTGGAGCACATAGGCGATGGGGAACAGGGACAGATTTTGAGGCCTTTGTTCCCTACACAAGACGAAGCACTTTATTCCGGCACAACTGGATAGGGGTTGAGTCTGTCTCCAACCCACCACTTTCTTCAAAAGAGGGACATGATTGCAGACTTTAGGAAAATCCTTGACTACTACTCCTGAATCTCCCCAGGGGAGAGAGGGATTTGAGAATTGTGGAGTATTCCCAAGCTCTCCTCAACTGAAGGAGTAAATAGACATCACCCCTTTCAGATCTTTGTTTGCTATTCAAAAGGACAGCTATGAGAAAAACTGGGCAACTGTTCCCAAGGCACACTCAGCAGTTCTGCTTAACAAAATAGCATATAAAATAAAATAAAATAAAATTTAAATTTATATTCCCCCTTTCTCCCAATGGGACCTAAGAGGCTATTAGATGAATTAATTTATATCGCACTCCCCTCCAAAAAAAAAATGGGATACAAAGTGGTTTATAAAATAAAACAGCGCAATTAAAACCATTACAGATGTGCATATTAAAACAGTATTAAACTAGTACAATATTAAAATCACTCATTAAAAGAATAAAAATGGGCCCCAATGCACAACTTTTGGGAGAAGGGACATATTCTGTAATGCAACACATTCCTTCAGTACATACAGAAGGTTGTAGGTTCATTTGTCCATTAAAAAAGAGTTTGGGAAAGGTGCTGTTATGGGCCTCAGTTGCATACTCCGGATGAGTGGAGCAACACTTCCATCATTCTGGAGACAATGATTGATAACTGATGGACAGACAGAACAGATAAAAATTAAAGAATGAATGAGCCAGCTCTGAGTGGCCCTCCAGATGCTGGTGAAATATGTACACTGTACTCTTCCAGATGTGCTTATGCATCGCAAACATAATGCTGAAGAAAGCTGGACAGCTGAGTCCACAATATCCAGCCGGCCACACAGTTCCATCCCTGCAATAAATAAGGTCTTGAGTCTTACTCTAGTCGAGAACAACTTTCTATGTTGGTTTTAAAAAACCGCAGGCCAAGGAGGTCCAGAAAGTCCAACACCTACAGAACTGAGCATAGGGTCCTATAACGGCCTACTCGACACCTTATTCTTACCTCCTGCTAAAGCTTTGAAAATGGGTGCTGTTTCACCACACTTGTGATACTGCCACATGCAGAATTAATCAGTTTGAAACTGCTTTAAAGCCAGTTTAGCATAGTGGTCTGGGTATTGGACTATGACTCTGGAGAGAAGGGGTTTGATTTCCCACTCAACAATGAAAACCCAGGGTGGACTGGGCAAGTCATAGTTCTCAGCCTAAGGGGAAGGACATTGGCGACCCCTCTGAACAAATCTTGCCAAGAAAACCTCCTTGATAGTTTGCTGAGGGTCTCCATAAGTCGGAAAGACTTGAAGGTCACAACAACACAACCGTCATGGTTCCATTCTGTAGATCTGGAATGTGTGTTTGTTGTGGTGCCGAGCTGCTGCTAGAGAAGGTAAATATTCACAAAAATACAGATCCTAGGATTCTCTAGCACTGAGCTATGGCAGTTAAGATGGCATCAAACTGCAAACTCTGCAGTGTAGACACAGCCTCAGGCAAGAGTCTCAGGCCTTTCAGGCCCAGGTTGTCCTGGGTTTGGTGTTTCCTCTGCAGCACTGGTTCCTTGGCCTTGGAACTGGATTCCAGCAATCCTGATAACTGTTGAACACAGATCAGTTTGTGACGGTTTTGAGAAGAGAGTTTCTGATGCATAACTTTACCTCATTTATATACCACTGTATATTTGAAACAATTTTTTAAAGCGCCCACATTTACTGCACAATATCCCATCTACCTCTTGTTTTAATCATCTCTACAATATCTAGATTGCTCTTTAATCTCTGTGGCCGTTAGTGTTTTTTGCTGTGTTTGTGTTTCCCTTCTTTTAAAAAGAAAACCCCAATACGTTATCTCTATGTCAGAAAAATCTTCAGATAGTTAATCATGTTTAATGGTTGCTTCCATTAAAATACTAGGGTCTTCAAAATGCTGAGGCGTTGATTTTCCACCAATAGCTGGGAAACCAGATTAAAAATTGTGGTTTCACATAGCAGTTAATGGGCACGTATGATGGCAAATTCCTTCCCCATGGAGATCCTTCAGTTATGTTATTCACAGTAAAATCTCCCTCAGCAAAGATCTTACAATGTTAATAAGTAGTTTTTGTTAGGGCTTTGCACCTTTCTGTTCTCCTGTTCAGCACAGCCAGGGATTTATGATGAATTGTTCTATTATCACTTTGCTCTTCAAAACAGGTGTTGTTGCACTGAAAATGAAAAACAGAGGGAAGGATAATAGGCCAAAAAAAGCCCTGGCTTTCAGACAGAAGCTGACAAATTAGGGACAACACACACACACTAGCCGCATTGAACAGGAATCAATAAGAGGAGTAACTTTCCAAATATTAGCTTTAATTAAAGGGTAATAGTCTGTTTTGCCTGCAGTGTGCATTACGCAAAAAGCAAAAACTTATTATCTAGATTCTTCAGTAAAAATGAGTGAAAGATGCAACTCCCCTTTTAGGGCCAGCACAGAAGTTACTCGTCTTTCAGGCTCATAAAAGCCAGTAAAAAACCATGGCAACCCTGTATTATGGGCACCAAATTCTATCAGCTTTTGCTTCTTCCTCTTTGTGTCACTAAACAAAGAATGTTCTGCTTCAATATCACTACCAAATGTCCAAGTCCTGCAGGAAAACCCAATTATTATATCTTCAGGTTCCTTTTCATCTGCCAAAGCCACAATTTATGACCAAAGGGACTCTGAGCTTCTGATACAATGCTCTATCATCCCTTTATTCTGATGTCAAACATTCATTAGTGAAACCAAATAGTCACTGCCCCACTCCTGACAGTGCGTTTCATAACTGGCAGACAATTCAAACTATTAGAATTGCCTGCAAACCACTATGGTAACAAACTTGGTCATTAAAAACCAAAAGCTGGCCTTGTTGCTTTCTGCCAGTGATACAGCTTTAAAGCCACCCCACTCACGGGGAGGAGAAGAGCGGAAACATTTAATTTGGCTGCAATCTGCATCTTCTATCTATCTATCTATCTAGCCAGCCAGCCATCCATCCATCATCCATCCATCCATCCATCCTCCATCCATCCACCATCATCCATCCCGTGAATATTGTTCAGACACACGCAGGCTGGCCTAGGCTTTTAGATATTTTAGCCAATATTTCCCATCATCTTCAATGAATAGCCACTGGGATAGCGATTAGGGAAATAAACTCACAATCCTCTGAAGAACAAAAAGTTCTCCACCCCTATTTCAGATGTAAATTAAATTGAATTAACATAGTTGCACAGTGCTCATGAGGTCCAACAAAGGATGTCTCTCATCCTCGACTGCTCTGCACTGCAGAAAATAATCCCAGTTTGTACCACTTAATTACCATGATTCAGTGCTATGAATTCTGGGAGCTGTAGTTTGTGAGAACATTTATCTTTCCTGTCAGAGAGCTCTGGTACCACAACCAACTACAGTTCCAGAATTTCCTAGCATTGCCCATGGCAGTTGTGCACAACTGGATTATTTTGCAGTGTGCATAGGGTGATATACCCCGGCTGCAACCGGGATTTTCCCAGTTTTGCGCGGCACCGGGCCTCCCGTCCTGGGTGTGCCAAAAACCGGGACAAACCCGGTTGCAGCTGGGTTGGCCGCGGGCCGGGGGGACTCGCTGCCCTCCTCCCTACACCCGGCATGGCCCTGCATGAGGAGGTGGAGGAAGAGGAGGGCAGCGAGGCCTCGGAGCGGAGGAGGCGAGGTGGGATGGCAGCACCTCCTGCACCGCGGCCGTGCACCCTCCCCGCCCCCCTCCCTCCTTCCCGGCCTCTGAGGAGGCCTCGGCCCCCTCAAAGGCTGGGAAGGAGGAGGAGGCTGTTTGCGGGCGGCCCCGCGGGCTCCTTCTCGGCCTCCTCAAAGGCTGGGAAGGAAGAGGTGGCTGTTTGCAGGGGGCCCCGCGGGCTCCTTCCCAGCCACTGAGGACGCCTCGGCCCCCTCAGAGGCCAGGAAGGAGGGGATGAGGCGCGCTGCAATCGCGGGCGGACCGCGGTCTCTTTCCGGCCTCTAAGGGGACTCGGCCACCTCAGAGGCTGGGAAGAGCACGGGGGGGGGGGTGTCCTGGCATCTTTTTCCCTTAAAA